>NC_047660.1:9388855-9599359 GCF_011762505.2 Arvicanthis niloticus | reverse complement strand
TCCTTTAAAAGAGTTGCCTTGGTCATGGTGTCCTCTCACAGCAATGAAAGCCCTAACTAAGAAACAGACACAACCTTGTCTTTGACTAGTACATCATAATCTGTGATATTAAAAGTAAGTATATATTTTCACACACACATATGCATGTATATAGTTTCATTTTTTCATTTATTTATTTATTGAATTTTTTATATTCAAAGGACCTTTACACATAGAAAATTAAACACAGAAAGATCCTGATTTTTTTTGTTTTTGTTTTTTCGAGACAGAGTTTCTCTGTGTAGCCCTGGCTGTCCTGGCACTCACTCTGTAGACCAGGCTGGCCTCAAACTCAGAAATCCGCCTTCCTCTGCCTCCCAACTGCTGGGATTAAAGGCGTACGCCACCACCACCTGGCTGATCCTGATCTTTTGTACATGGAAAATATACATTGTATAAATGAATGGGAGAATATTGTAATAGATAATGAAGTTATATAATTGAGAAATTTAATATGTTACATATATTATCAAAGTAGGTTTAAAGGTAGAAATGACTTTAAATGTACCCTAATGTCCCTCTGAATATTGGATTCCCTGTTATGGAATGAGTTAATAAATAATCATAAAATATCTATGAATTATGATATATGCATCTATGTAGCTGATTCATAAAAATCATTATATCTGTAAAAAAAAAAAACTTTTTTCTTGCTAACAAAACTTTTCAGCTATACATACATCTATTCTAATGATATATATTACTGACAGATCTCTGGACTAACTATGATGAGTGAATGAATTAATGAATGAATTAACAAATCATTTACTTAATTATTTATTTCATATGATTATGTATTTCAGGTGGACTGTATCTCAAAATGGACTTCCAATTTCTGGTAATCTTGTTTTAATTTCTCAAATATTAACATTGAAATTGTAGACAATCATACAAGGCTTAAACCTTTAAGTTGTTGGTCATTTTTCTGACAGGAAACAATCTTGCCATTGGAATAAAACTAGACTGTAATAGAAATTTTGGTTTAACATCTTAACTGTTTCCTTTCTTTTTCTTCTTCTTCTTCTTCTTCTTCTTCCTTCTCCTCCTCCTTTTCATTCTCCTTCTTCTTTAAAAAAATAAAAGAAATACTTTTGAATTTGTTCATTCCAATATTTGCCAAAGCTATGTGTCTTTGCTTCCAACTCTATGCTGTCACATCATTTCCTGTGATATTGGTTTTTGGATAGAATTTCTTTCATTGGAATAAAGCTGACGTAGTCAATTAGAACGTTATATCATTCTACTTCTTTGCTTTTGTTATGCTTAAAGAAAAGAAATATCTGGAATCTTTGTGTTCTAGTTTATCAGATCTAGTAAAATTTATTCATTTTTAGAATCTTAGCAAGTAAATTTTCCAAAATTTTAATGTGCATGTTTGAGTGTTACTTTCTTTTAAATTACATAATTATAATATTTAAATTTTTAAATATGCAAGAAGCATAAACATGCAAGAAAATAATTTAGATATAATGAGTGTCAGAATGAAACTGAATTCATATGAAATAGAGTTCTAACTGCGCTACAAGAATGTCTGACTAAACCACAAGCAATACAAATAGCTTAATTGCTACTGCAAAAGTTAACAAATATTATTTAAGCTTTTGAAAAATGAGAGAAATAAGTATTTAATTGTCATGTCTACCAGAGACAAATACATACATCTGAATTAAAACAATTTATGTATCAGCTGTTTTATAATATGTAGAAGAAAATTTGGTAAGAGTGGAAATTGCTGGGGTTGAATGAGAAGGGGGAAAATACCTTTTCTTTTTAAAATTTCTCATTCCTGAAGATCTGAGATATCTTGGATGTTAAAGCCATAAATTATCTGTTTGCTTGTAATATATCCCATCCAATATAAAATAAAATGCTTTAAAAGATTACATTGTTCTATAAAACCTAATTTCTAAGCTAAATCTTCTTTTCTACTTTTTCATTGTCATAAGCATTGGTCTGTAAGCCAGTATATATATCAAACCCCTTAGGAACTGGTCAAAGAAAAAATTCTGAACATTAAGTCTTGAAGTTTTGATTAACCAGGAATATGTGGATTAAAAACTATCATTTTTATTTTCTGGCAAACTAATAGTACCAGTAGAGAAAAACAAATAGAATTTAAATATTATCTTATTCATATTATGATAAATCCTTAATAACATATGAAAGCGTGACTATATCAAAATAAATGGAATGTTAAACTCTGCTTATGATGCATTAATGGGATAAAATTAAGAACTATGATAAATAAAGAAAGACATATTAAGTGCCCTAAGTTTCTTAAATTTGCATTGAGTTCAGTAGGGTTCATAACCACATATGTATATACACAAAGGTATAAAACATACTTAGATTATCACAGTAGAAACACAGCAATAAAATGCATGCAGCAAACAATTATCCAGTGCTCATTAGCTAAGAGATAATTTCCACTAGGCAAAAACAGAAAACAAACAAGAAACAACAACAACAAAACATAAATTTCCTTGTACTTTATTAACTTTTACTTGATTTTTTATTTGATTATTTCTCTTGATTGGGGCATGACCTAAGTATCTTGGTCATTGATCCCAACTAACTATCAATAAGCAAGATAAAAATCAAGATTTGGTATAGAACACAAGGAGATAAAATAATGAAGAATAAAATGTCAAAAGAATAGAAAGATTTCAGGATCTCAGTGTAGATACGGAAATGAGGTGAAAGGAAAGGTCAAATAAAAGCTTCGTACCATACACCCGCTGGATTCAAAAAGGATAGGGTCAATTGTGATTGATGATAGTCTTTCTATAGCAAACATTTTTGCATTGATCCCTTCCAAATGAGACAGTCTAATAGAATGGTTATGCTGCTGGGCTCTCCTCACAATCGTACTGTGCTACATAATCAGAAGCCTGAATCATAAGCTTGCGTTCAAATTAGCTAAGGCCTTTCCACCATTGTATTCAAATTGATATATAAGAAAATGTCATGTGTTAGCACAAGTCCAATAATTTCCATTTTGATTAAAAAATGAGCTGTATGAAAATGATGTCACTTGGGAGTAGAAAACTCAAAACTAAATGAGTCTATGGAAAGCAAATGACACCTTTTATAGTGCCATCTCCTCCTCCTCCTCCTCCTCTTCCTCCTCCTCCTCTTCCTTTTCCTTCTGCCCCTCCTCTTCCTCTTGCTCCTCCTCCTCCTGCCCGTCCTCCCCCTCTTCCTCCTTCTCCTCCTCCTCCTCCTCCTATCTTCCTCCTCCTTTTCCTCCTCTTTCTCTTTCTTGAAATTGACTCTTGATAGCATTAAGTTCAAGAAAGTCCAACTTATTGCTTGGATAGAAGGTAATTCATGTCATTGTTCCCAACCTCTATAGTAAACACACAATTTAGGAAAAATAAAAGTTTTAGCGTACATTCATTGGTGACCCATGACACCATTTGAACGGATTTGTACTTTTAAAGATCACTGAGAGGACTTACAGATACGGCTCAAAAATACCACTAAGAATATAAAAATATAGAGTTCTTACACTTTCTAATATTCCAGAGAAATACAAACTTAGATAACAGATGTAGGTTGCTGTGGGAAGCGGCTCTGCTCTTGCCATTACAAGGTGGAGCTTGGCATAGGCATTGCTTGAGAGAAAAGACAACTCCATATATGGAGTTGTATGTGCTGAGAGGTGTGGTTACCCAATCACCCCACCTCACATCATTGAGAATGGCCAATCACCAGTGACTTTGTGGCAACTGCTGATAGGATGAAGGCAATGCTTATAAGGGGATGCACAGGGAAGAGCAGGGAGAGAGAGGAAGCACTCTGTACAGGGATAGCTGAATAAACCAATAAACCGCTTGAAGAAGAACACAGTTGCCATTGCCTTATTCCGCTGGTAGGATGTGGGTAGCAACAGGTTACCCTGATATTACCCAGTCTAAAACGCTTCAGAACTGGCCAATAGCAAGGTTTTAGAAGACAAATCTTGAACTATATAAGCATTTATGTTTTGGTAGATTAGAGAATTCTTGGATTTGGTAAAATTTTAGCTGACTATTGAACTTCACTGTATAAGTTTTAGTGATGGGGCAATGGATCATAATACTTGAAGGAAGGTACTGCCATCTAAATGTAACTTGTGCCTCACCCCCAAGATTGTAAGGAAGAAAGGCTTAGATGTGTTTCCCTGGGTGGCAAGTATAAGGTATGTGCTACAAGAACTATTGTTGGGAGAACTGTGTGCCATTGCCACTACTCGAAAGTGCAATGGCAGATGAAGGTAGTATTCTACAGAGTTTTGCATGAGATTTTTGTGGCTTTGATGAATTTGATGGCCTAAGTTCTGAATTATTATGAAGATGGTAAAACTTTGTTTTTTTGTTTTGGTTTTTCTTTCAATAATTAAGTAATGGGAGACTGTGAAGGGAACTTTTAATGAGATCTCACAGAGATCCTGTCTATAATGATGCTGTTCTTAACCTTGTGTTTTAACATTGATAAACATAACATTGACAAAAATAATTGGTGGTAGCATGCAAGTCTTAGATAAAATTACAGAGAAAACCTACTCAGTGTTGTCATAATAGTGAAATGGTCAGTGTATATTGATGACTATTCACTCTTATTTACAGCCATGGTCATTTCTACTTATCTAATAATCAATTTCTACTTATCTAATAATCAAGTGTTAATAATAATCAAGTTATCTAATAATCAGTAATACAAATACTCACATGTTAATAACAGAAAGTCTGTGCCATGATTTTAGTTTGATATTTCCATACAATACCATAGCAACTGATAAAATTCATGCACACAAGATTATAAAAATTATACTCATGGTTTTCAAATCCCACCCTTAAAAATAAAAAATAAATTTTCATTAAAAATAAATTTGTTATTGAACTTATATAAAGTATTATTAATTAAATAGTGTTTAATATCATTACTAAACAATTTATTTTCTTAAATATGTATACTGGTAATAATGGAATCAAATGAAGTGTTAATAACTACAAAATCAGAAAACTTTTGGTTTGTATATGATATCTTTAGATAAAATACTGTTCAAATGTGAAATGGAAGTATATATATATATATATATATATATATATATATATATATATATTCATAGCAAAATACAATTCATTTTAGAAAAGCACAAAAATGAAAAAACTGAATATAACTAAATAAATCATGAAGCTGTAGAAATTCTGTGAATCTAAGATCCGGTTTTATGGGAAGATCAATCAAATTAATACTTTTCCAGGTCTGATAAAAACTTTTTAAATGGAGAACAAAGTAACAAAACAATATTGAGAAGTAATAGAGTAAAGAAAGTTGTTTACTAGTTAAAAAATATTTCCTAAGGTATGTATCAATTCTTTTGGCTTTAAATTAAACTTAACCAATGATTTACAAAATACAATAAGAGCCATTCAACCCTTTAAGAAACTAAGCAGGTGGCTAGCTCTGAATCCAGTTTTTATAGTGCAGCATCTTACCATCAACACAAATATCACTCATAGTCTACAAACAGGATTTCCAGCAAACTGAATGAACTATTACTATCCATCAATATTAACACTCCACTAATTCAAAGGGCACTTATCATACCAGGAATGCAGGTTTAGATAGTTGAGATAACATTGTTATGCTAAGAAACTAAAGGATTGAGAAATAAAATGTATCCAAAATTGCAATAAAGTATAAAATACCTGTCTCTATTTATAGATAGCATGATTACTTAGGTAGAAAAATCAGATGCATTTTGTAAAAAGCTACTAGAAATAATAAATGAGATCAGCGAGGTTGAGTTCAGCAATAAATAAACAATAGAGGGAAAAATTGGATTTGTATTCTTGCAAGGACTGAAAATTAAAACAAATATAATACTCTATGCAATATCAATTCTTGAGGTATTCAAGGACAAACATAGAAATGAGTATAATCATTTGAGAAAGTAAAGCATCTCTAAATAAATGAAAAGGATTCATTTATTATAAACATTAGAATTGGTATTTTAAATGCTAATATTCCTCAAATATTCCCCATATTGAATAATCTCTTATTAAAACCTCAGCAAAGCATTTTTTTCAGAGCCGAGATTAGGATTCACATTAAATGCAAAGGACATATAAAATTCTAAACAATCGTTAGATAATAAAAGTAACTTATTCAATTCATATGACTTCACAGTAAAATATTGTTCAAAATTAAAATACAGTCAACGGAGCAAAAAAGAGTCTAGAACATTGATTGTGAATGACTGGTCTCTAGGAAAGGGCAAGGAAAATTGTTTAGAGAATAAAATGTGGTCATTCCATAGTAGATTCTGAAATATTATATATTCATATATAGTTATTGTTTTTCTTCACAATATTTTAAAACAGTTATTTAAAGCAAATCAGAAATACAAATATGAAATCTAAAAATCCACCAGAGAAAGTAACATGCTTTAACTTTAAGTGAGACAGATTCTTATATACAACACCAAGGCCACTATCCTTTGAAAATGGATAAAGTTGCTTCAAGTTAAAAATATAAGCCTTTTATTCAATGTATACTATAAAATTCCAACACACTTCTTCACGTTTGTTGAAAGGACAGTTTTAGCTTCTTTGAAAACACAAAACATTCAAAATTAGATAAAATAATGTTAAATAATAAAAGAGCTCCTGGTGGTATCATCAAAACTAACTTCAAGTTGTGCTTTAGAGCTAACATATTAAAAAGTAGCATAGCATTGCACAAAAAGAGAAATGTTGATCAATGGAATAAAATTGAAGAATAAGACATAAATCCACATACCCATTGACACCTGCTTTTTGGAAAGTCAGAAATAAACACTAGACAAAAGATATCTTTTATAAATCATGCAGGTAAAACTGAATGTATGTACAAGAACACAAATAGATCCATTTGTAATTACTTATCACACTATATAAAACTCAATGCCAAAATCAATTAATGATTTAACAAAAAAATGAGTTACAATGGAACTGATATAGGAGAACATAGGGGATAGCCTTGAACATTTTGTCAAAGGAAAAGGCTTTCTGAAAAGAATACTGTTAGCACAATCTTTATGACCAATGGTTAATAGACGGGACATCATCAACCTTAGAAACTTCTATAAGGCAAAGGATACTATCAGTTATGAAAAGTGGCATAGTTTTGGCAAACACATGTAAGATAGAGTGCTAATATCTAAAAATATATAAAAAATTCATGAAAATAAATAACCAAATTTAAAATGAGTTAGAGATCTAAGCAGACAGTTCTCATTAGAGCAAACTCAAATGGCTGAGAAACACTTAATGAAATGTTCAGCATCCTTAGTCATCAGGAAAAAGAAAATAAAAACTACTTTAAAGATCACATCTTATACCTGTCCTAATGACTAAGATCAATAAAACAAATGACAACTTATGATGCTGAAGATGGGGAACAAGAGGAACATTGATTCATTGCTTGTAGAAATGCAAACTTGTATAGCTACTATGAAAATCAGCATGGCAGTTCCTCACTAAAATAGGAATCCATTTACCTCATAAGTAAGCTATACGACTCATGGGCATATACTCCCAAAGAATGTTTCATCCTAGCACAGAGCACTCTCAATCAGGCATGTTCTTCTCTGCATTATTTATGCTAGCTAGAAATTGGAAACAACTTGATGTACTTCAGCAGAAGAATGGAAAAAACATCAGTGGTCCATTTATACAAGGGAATAATATGCAACGTTTTGAAAAAATAAAATTTGCAGATAAATGGATAGAACTAGGAAAAATATCCACTATGAGGCATCCCAGACACTCAAAGACAAATATGATATGTATTAACATACATGTGGCTATCAGCTGTTATGTCAAAGATAACCAAGCTACACTCCGTACAACAACAGAGGTTAGGTATGAAGTGAGGGGCTATAGGGAACAGATAGATCTTCTTAGGAAAGGAAAATGGAATAGATAGTTATGGTTGGAAGTATGGGACAGCGCAAAAAGATCAATTATTGAGGAAGAGGGGAGAGAATGAAGGAGTGAATAAGGAAAGAGAAAGCTAACATTAAGGGTCATTTGAGGGATAGTAGGAAAACTTAATATAGTAGAAGCTTCTATATGCATATATGATGGAATACACACACACACACAAAGACACGCACACACACACACAAAGGGAATCTAAATGAAATTGCTCAGTAATAGAGGAAACAGAGCTCCAACTAGACATCTCTTGTCAGCAAATGAAGCTCTCAATATAGTGTTTAGGTTACATCTAATTAAGAACTGTCAACCAAAGGGACCCAATGAAAAATACTAAACCACCCAGGCCCTTGCCAAGATTATAGGTTCTACTCCTCAAAATGAATGCTGGTCTCCATTGCTGAAGACAATACCTACATTACTCACTGAATATAAAAAAGTCTAGTTGGTGTTTACATAGACCTTTCTCCCACTAAGTTCGAGCACCCAGTAAGTTTTTGTGCATGTTTCCAGAAGAGAAATATAAATATCAAATCAGCAACAAACCCTTTGAACTATGATCGTGTCCTACCTGCAAGATATACTAGGGTAATGGTGGTATAAAGCTTGTGAGTAAGCAACCAATAACTGATTTGACTTAAGGACCAATGCACTAGATGTGACCCAAAATTGATATTGTTCAGCTGATCAGTAACCTAAGTCTAGACACTCCTTGACCTATCTTATCTAACTAAAATGCTACTTATCTAAATAACAAAAATCAAAATCAAAAACAAAGATTAGTGATAAAATGACTCATGATAGCATCCTGATATTAGATCAGTGATTTGCTTAGCCAACATCAGAGAAGCTTCTTCCCAGAGCTCAGGAAATGCTATGGAAGAGGAGGCAAAACAAGTACAAGAGCCAGAGGGGATGCAGGATACTAAGAAACAAGGCTCCCTAAATCAACATGATTGACCCCATGTGAACTCACAGTCTGAGGCACAGGATGTGCAAGGGTCTGCAACAGGTCTTGTATATACATTATGGCTTCTAGTTATGTGTTGTATGGGATTCCAGAGTATACAAGCAAGTTGGTCTCCATTTTTTGTTCCTTGTCATGCTTTCTTCCTTTTGTTTGTTTTGTTTATCTATGATATGTTGGTTTATCTTCTTATACTATATACTACATTAATTATTATATTATAATATATTTATAATATTATAATCTGTTAGAAGCCTGCTTTTTTTAAACATGAGATAGAGATGAACTCTTCCCATGAAGTCTCTAGGCAATGACATGAGAATAGAGAGCCTTTTAACTTTAGTGATATTGTAGAATATTCCAAGACAATTTCCTGAGTTATAAGACAATGTCTAAAAAGGTCAAACTTAATTAAATTGTAGGGATAATAAAGGAGAATATGTAGCAGCTCCAATAAGGAAATATAGAATATAGTTGACACAGGGGAAGCAGAAAGAGGAGGACCCGATGTCATCCAAAATATTCTCCCTCTTGTGTTCAAGATTTTCTCCTACAATTGATTCTACATACCTGCCATCTTTATTGGAGATATGACAAAAAGAAAGAGACAAGAGAGAAAAATGAGAAATAAAGATCTCAAACAATAAGGAAAAACCCTCTATGATTTGTGAAATGTTAGACTGGGGAGGCTTATGTACATGTTGAAAAGGATGATGATACTCACAATATATAATAGTTTAAAAGTAAGTAGATGAGAGTCAGAAAAGTAAAAACAGGAAAATGAGTATGAATAAAGTATTATCTATCTGTTAAAAAACAGTTAAATATTAAAAAAGTGACTGATTAGGTGCACTCCTGTATGGTTACCCCAAACATGTGAAAAAACCCCAGGTGTTCTGGAATTTATGGCATGCCCCTTCCTAAAGATTTATAGACAATATGCTTTCATAAAAAAAGACATATTCTTTAAAGATAAAGCCACTCACACCTAGACCATGATCCTGTACACAACCCTTCACTGGCATTCTTATAATTTGCTTTAATTAGGGTCATCAGCATACCAGAAGTGATGAGTTAATTCACACTCTTGTCTGACTGTTGGTGCCCTTTTCTGAGATGAACAGGTGATTACCTCCTCGGGAATGTTTATGAATTGTCAAACAAGTTTATTTATAAACTATTCTATTGTTAAAAATAAAATAAATAAATCATATGTCCACTAACAGATGACTAAAAACCTATGCTTTGTATTTCCAAAATATGGAAGGCAAATATTATTGGCCTTTATCCACTGAAGAAATATTAATCTGTTACTCATCTTTCATCTTGATCAGTACGTCCCCTGAAAGTCATTTTTACTTCTTGGTGTAGCTAAGTACTTTCTGACCTACAATATTTCTGTCAAGAAGAGTCTGTACTCCAAACTCATAGTCAATTTCAAATGTGTGTAGCCTTACTTCATTGTCAATGTGAACAGATAAAATCATTTATATGTTGTATCCTCAATGCCAAGCAGGTTGCCTGTTTGAAAATTTAATACTAATTAAAATTATTTCAGAGTAGTCAACTTTATATTGTTAAGGCAAGTAAAGATGTTTTATTAACAACATCTTAAAATATATCATAGATTTGGAGATGCAATGAGATGTAAATGACAAAGTTCTATGAGGAAAGAAAAGATTGTAGTTTTTTCTTTAGTTTTATGTCTTAATTCTGCACTAACTCTAACCTGATCTGTGTACAGAGAGAGTAATGGTACACATTTTTTTTTCAGTATATTTTCAATGTCTACAACAAATACTCTTTTTAAGACTGTTTATCTGATGTTTGCATTATCAGCACAGAGACAATAGAAGGAAACAACCTTCAAATCAATAACCAAATAAATGCCTGCAAACGGAATCCCTGTAAATACACAGGTTCTATAACGAAAGTATTAGAACCAGAGTTGACCTTACAGATTCCATGGAAATTGAGAATTACTTTCAAGGCAAGCATCATAAAAGCATCTTTACTCTAGAGAAGCCTTGTAATTGTGTTTTTGAAATGCAAGTCTAAAAGTTGCATTCTCCAGAGAAAACAATGACCAGAATGCATATAACAAAGAGATGTGTGCTTCATAAACCCCGTGATATAACGAGAATCCAGTAATCAGCCACTTCAATCTTTACATATCATAAAATCTAAACACATATTTTCTGGTAAAGAAAATCAATAGAAAGAGGTCCTAAAAAATGTAGAAACAGGAAACAAAAGCCCAAGTTAGAAATATACTCAACCGTGTCTCAACTACACTATTAGAAAATTTAAACATTCAAAACTTTGACAATAAAGTGAATTGACTAAGTCATATTCTCAAGGACCTCATACATAGCAGTACATCTAGAAAACAAAGGAATAATGACAGCACTTTCTAATGCACTGCAGTTCTCCAAATCCGGAACTCATTTAAGCAATTACTAGAAATACATGAGATTTGTTTAAAATATGTCGCCTAGTAACAAAGGAAATGTGGGAAAGTGGAGTCATTGGATGCACACACATCCACTTAGTTGCTTTGAAAGATTCTCAAGAAAAAAATGTAGGAAAGCAGCGTTGATGTTACTCATGGCACTTGGTCTCACTATACCGAGTTTGTTGCTCAAGGCTTATTCAAAGAGATGCATGAACTCTGACCTGGAAACTAAGATGTGCATAATTTTAGTGTATAAAAATATGGCATTAATGTTTGTCTCAGTTTTGTTAAATCTTCCTGTATAAAAAGGGTTCAAATAGGATCACTTATTTTATAGAGTTATATGAAGGTTGGACTAAGCCTTATTAATTAAATATTTAGACTAGTAAGCAAAATAACCTATTTTAAAAATATATAAACAGGAGTGCCATAAAACAAACTATTGATGGTGAATCCGGAATGCAAACTGTAGTTTTAAAATGTAAGCTAGAAAAAAATAATAACATGGCTCGTGAGGTGTCTCCATGAGTAAGGTGCTTGCTGGGTAAGTATAAACTACTCAGATTGAATCCCAGGACCAACATAAAGCACTGTCATATGGGGGTCAGTAAACCCACTCATGTAGCAGATAATGACCTGGGTCAATATGTATTATTGACATGAGCATGGACTATGTCAAGGATTCCAATGCCTCTGACCCAAAGGAAGAGCAAATGCCTCCCTGTGGTCCAAGTTCAGATGTTGACAGTGTGTCCAGAAAATGCCAACTTTCTCCTCTGAGAAAGCTGAAGACTAAGACCTACAAAGGAGCTAAGAAGCCTCCTTCACATCCATGTATATAGATACATTAATTAAATGTGCTGAGTTACAGGCCTGCGGCTGGTGTGTTTCTCTCAGCAGGTATACCCCTGACTCCCAGAGCTCCTGAAAAGTAATGTGCAGATTCTGTGTGTTCTCTGCAAGCCTATTAAGCCAAATCTATGAGTCCAAGGTTCAGTAAGAGATCTTTTCTCAAAAATGAAGACAGACTAAAATGGAAGAAGACACCAATTATCAACCTATGGCCTGTATGATCTTGCCTATACACACACACATGCACACGCACACGCACACACACACACCATTTAAAAATAAAAATAATTCTTTAAACAAAAATTGAGGAACTGCCAAGTCTTTTATGAATTCTATCTTCTACTTCTTTTTTAATTGATTATTTTATTTATTTACATTTCAAATGTTGTCCCCCTTCCCGGTCTCTTCTTGCATCTATGAGGGTGCTCTCCCACCCACCCATGCCTACCTCACTGCTATAGCATTCCCCTTCTTGGAGTGTCAAGTCTTCACAGGACCAAGCACCTCCCCTCTCACTGAGTATAGATAAGTCAGTCCTCTGCTACATATGTAGCAGGAGTCATGGACCAACCTACGTATAATTTTTGATTGGGAGTTTAGTCTATGGGAGCTCTCAGAGGTCTAGTTAATTGATACTGTTGTTCTTTCTATGGGGTTGCAATCCCCTTTAGCTCCTTCAGTCCTTCCCCTAACTCTTCCATTGGGATCCCCAGGCTCAGTCTAATGGTTTTCTGTATCTTTATCTGCCTTAGGCAGGTGCTGGCAGAGTCTCTTACAGGACAGCCTTACCAGGCTCCTGTCTACAATACAATCATATCTTGGCATCAGCAGGAGTGTTGGGGTTTGGTGTCTATGGGTGCTGTAGCTCCCAAGATGGGGCAGCCTCTGGATGGCTTTTCCTTCAGTCTGTCCATTTATTGTCCCTGAGTTTCTTTTAGACAGGAACAATTCGATGTTAAAACTTTTGAGATGGGTGGGTGGTCCCATCCCTCAACTGGGTGGGGGCCATGTCTATCTACAGATAGTAGTCTCTTCAGATTCTATCTCATTGCTCTTAGGCATTTTTGCTAAGGTCATCCCCACTGGGTCCTGGAAGGTTCTCACATCTCTGGCTTCTGGGATTTTCTAGTGGTTCACCTATTCCCCAGCCCTGGCTGCTACATATTTTTATTCAATCTCCTGGCCTTCTTCTCCTCTGTCTTTTTCCATACCTAATCTTGGCCCATATTTCTCACCTCTCTACCACCCAGGTCCCACCTTTTTTTCAGCTTCCCATGATTATTTTGTTCCTGCTTCTAATTGGGATTGAATCATATGCATTTTGTCCTTCTTTCTAATTAAGCTTTATATAGTCTGTGAGCTGCACAATTGGTATTCCAAGATTTGGGGCTAATATCCATATATTAGTGAGTGCAAACCATATATATTCTTTTGGGTCTTGGTACCTCACTCAGTATGATATTTTCTATTTCCATCCATTTGCTTGCAAAATTTGTGAAGTCCTTGTTTTTAATAGCTGGGTAGTATTCTATTGTGTGATTGTACCATGGTTTCTCTATCCTTTAGTTGAGGGACATCTGGGTTGTTTCCAACTTCTGGCTATTACAAATAAGGCTTCTGTGGACATAGTGGAGCACATATCCTTGTGATATGGTGGAATATCTTTTTGATATATGCCCAGGAGTGGTATAGCTGGGTCTTCAGGTAATGTTATGTCCAATTTTCTGAGGAACTGCAAGACTGATTTCTAGAGTGGTTGTACCAGCTTGCAATCCCACCAACAGTGAAGGAATGTTCCTCTCTTTCTCCACATCCTTGCCAGCATCTATTGTCACCTGAGTTTTGACCTTAGCCATTCTGATTGCTGTAAAATGCAATCTCCAGGTCGTTCTGACTTGCATTTCTCTGATTACTTTAAGAGTACATCTTTAAGTACATCTTGGCCATTCGAGATTCTTTAGTTAAGAACTCTTTGTTTAGCACTGTACCCCATTTTTAAAATTTTTATTGGCTATTTTATTTATTTACAGTTCAATTGTTATCTTCTTTCCTGCCTTTCCCTTCTCACCCCCCCCACCTCATCCTCCTTCCCCCTGCTTCCATGAGAGTTCCCCCCCCCCACACACACACACAGACTGTCAATTGAATAAAATGGCAACCAACAGATTGGGAAGATTTTACCAATCTTACATCTGATAGAATGTTAAATATCCAATATATACAAAAAACTCAAAAGTTAGACTCCAGATAAATGAATAACTCTATTAAAAATGGGGTATAGAACTAAACAAAGAATTCTTTATTTTAAATGTATATTTATTGGATATTCAACTTATTTACATTTCAGATGTTATCTCCATTCTCTATCTCTCCCAGGAACTCCCTATCCTGTTGCCCCTCCCACTGCTTCTATGAGGGTGTGCCACCACTCATTCACCCCCTACCCCTTCCTGTTCTCAAATTCCTCCACACTGGGGCATCCTGCCTTCACAGGACGAAGAACCTCCTCTCCTACCAGTGCCTGACAAGATCATCTTCTACTGCATATACAGCTGGAGCCATGGGTCCCTCCATGTGTGTTCCCATGCTGTCAGTTTACACCCTGGGAGCTCTGGTTGTCTGGGATTGTTGCTCTTCCAATGGGGCCATAAACCCCTGCAGCTCCTTCAGTTTCTGTCTATATGACCATGCAAAGGATCGTTACCTTAGAATTGAGGACTCTGGGAATGTTTCCTGAGTGCACTGTTTGTTCTTTTCAATGCACTTGTAGAAGTTACTGAAGTAAGAGGTTGAGCTCCGCCATGAACATCTGTTCTGTCAGTTGGGCTGAATGGAGCATGGACAGATAGAACAGATGGGAAAAGTTCAACATGATTTAACTGACCAGATGGAACTCGGTGGCCAACTTGAAATAGTTTGTGAGAGAAGGCAGTATGGAATTGCAAATGTAGGAAGAGAAATCACTGGAGAACTCAAAGGCAACAGAGAAAGTAAAGACGGAACAGTCTATGAGCAGCAATGGACAGTTCTCTCATTGAAGATTTAGATGACTAAATTATATGTCAGTCACTATTCATTTGAAAGGCATAAAAATAATAATAGTTTGTCATAATTTGAAGGAGTAAGATTAGCCTCTCTGCTGAGTTTTAATAAGAAACATGATTGCCTTTGAAGAATATAAATTAATATTTAAACAGTACAGCCTATTAAATGAATTTATGCAAAATGAAGATATTTACCAATGGAAGAGTACATTTCACTTACTATTAAAAAGAATAGTTAAAAGTTATTAAAAAGTAATATTACTACTTTTGTTAATATTAATTACAATTATGTTTACATTTTCATAGTTTCTAAAATAAAGTCTTTAAACAAATAGTAGCAAGGTTCAAATTTGTTACTTTATCAGAATGCCTCATAAGAAACTTCTAAATTTTATTACAATGTTGAAATTGGTTGAATAAATTATTGTGACTTTTAGGTTAATACAACATATACAAAAGCCAAGTTGACTAATTCAATCTGCTTTTATATTTTATTTTAAGTAACAGGCAAGAATTATAACACTGTTCTCTCTCTCTCTCTCTCTCTCTCTCTCTCTCTCTCTCTCTCTCTCTGTGGTTTATATCTATGTTCATGTACATATATTTGTGCACATGTGTCTGTACAGGCACACAAGCCAATTATAGAGGCCAGAAATTGATCTTGCTGTCTTCGTCAAACACTTTCTATCTTAATTGTTGGAGGATTTTTCATGGATTTAATCACCACATATATTGTGTTTTGGTCAAATATGATACCTACCTTCACCACCCCCTCCCACCAACACCTTTTGATTTTACATGCTGTTAAATTTCTTCTTATTTAAAGCTACTTTTTAATATGTTTTGAGATTATACTACTCCATTATTTCAACCTTTCCCTTTCCTCCCTCCATACTTTCCCATGTACCCAAACCTTGTTCAATTTCAAACTCACGGTCTTTTCTTTTTCAGTCCCAATCTCTGCTAGAAGTAACACTACTCTGTTCTGATCTTGTGTATGTGAGTTCCTATGTGTACAGGTCTGGTCATGTCTGGCAAAAACGGTTTCACAACAGTGTTCCACTACCCACCCTCAATGATTTCTGTATTCTCTTCCATGATAACCCTGGAACCTTGCATGAAAAGGTATGACAGAGTGTTGGGAGCCGCAGTGCTAAGATGGCACGGACATCCTGTCCTCCCACTTGTAAACAACTGACTGCGCAGGTGCAAAAGGCAAAAGGCGCACCAAAGTCACTGCCCATCCCGGGGCGTAATATGGGGTGATGAGTGAACAGCCAATCAGAAGTGAACACGCCACTCTAGGGTATATATAGCAGTGCCATTCCCGGGCTTGGGGTCTTTTCCGCTTTTGCTGTTACAAGAAGTAAAGCCTCGTCTGTAGTGATACCCGATTACTGCCTCCGTGTCCTTATTCGCGGGCGAAGGGGACACAGAAGAGGTGCGCGCAACAACAGAGACATGCCATTTAGGATGAGCAGTGTGCTAACTTTTGAGGCAAGGTCTTTCACTGAATCTGTAGCTCACCACTTGGGTAGAGTAGCTGTTCAGCACTCTCCAGGGGTGAGTGTCTGCTTTTTTAATGAGTACTAGGAATCTGAAGTTAGGTCTCCATGCTTGTGTGGCATGCCCACCAAGTCATCTTTCTTGCCTTGACACTATTGATTTTAAGATAAGTTGCTAACATTGCATTCCAAACTTGGAAATCTGAATCTTAATCCCTTCCTCATCTTTTGAAACAGCATCAAAGTGTTGGAAATGAAGTTATTTTTTGACACGTTAGAAGATAACTTCTTTTCTTGTGGAATGCCATATGTACTTCAGAATGCTAACTAGTTTTGAGCTTTTCTTAGGTAATGATGTCCATGCTAGCTTTATGATGTCAGTATAGCTTTATGAAAGTACACAGGAGAGTGGAGTAGAGAGAACAAACCAAAGCTATCTATCATTCATTGTTAATAAACTCTGAACTGTAAAAGTAGCCCTGTCAGTAATACTTCTGTATTCAATATGCAAAATATATGTTACATTCACAGGAAAATTATCGGTGGCTCAAAAAAATGCTTTCTAAAGATATTTTCTCTCTTTGAAAGAATATACATTGTGTATATATATTCTTTAATACAGATAGAAATAGTATTGAAGAACTAAGAAAAATGTTTACAGTCTAACCTGAAGTCAGTTAAAAATAAATTTTAATATTTAAAAAATAAGTTCATAAAAATAGTTAATAAGTTAGAGTTACAACTTATCATAAGAAAATAATCAGTTCTCTAAAACATGAAAGTAATTCAATAAAGTATAAAGAAGTAATAAAATAAAATTATACAAAAATGTGTTCCAAGTTAAAATACTAAACAAGAGAAAAACATTAATACTATAGTTTTCCTTCATATATAATGATAGCCATGTTTACATTTATAATATATGCATGTATAAAATATAAGAATTGAAAACAATGTTTACCATTTTTTAGAATATGCTAGAATGGCACGATGCTTTTACCTGTTTCTTTTCAGTTTTCATGTGTCTTAAAAACATTTCTATGAAATTATACTGATAAATTTTAGGAAAAAGAAACCAGAAACTGTAAAACTCTCATGATGCTCTAAAAACTGTTAAATAAATTGGTATTATTTTCCAGAAACATCCAAACATTATTATAGACGTTACCAGGAATTTCCAGAACATCACTGTTGGTCTTGGTGCTGAGTACACTCTCTTTGTACACATGGAGGGACCCATGGCTCCAGCTGCATATGTAGCAGAGGATGGCCTTATTTAACATCAATGAGAGGAGAGGCCCACAGTCCTGGGAAGGCTCCATGCCCCAGTGTAAGGGAATGCCAGTGTGGGGAGGTGAAAGTGGGTAGATGGGTAGGGGAACATCCTCATAGAAGCAGGGGGAGAGAAGATGGGATACTATGGAGTTTCTAGAGGGGAAACTGGGAAAGGGGATAACAATTGAAATGTAAATAAATAAAATATCCAAAGAAAAAATGAAAAAAATATATCCTGAAGTGATGGTGCATACATTTAAACCCAGCACTACTGATGCAGAAGCAAGAAGTTTTCTGTGCGACTAATCTATATATGGAGATCCAGGACAATCAGAGCTACATAGTGAAAGCCTGATTCAAACTTAAACAAACAAACACATAGTAAATAAGAGTCCTTAAATATTTTTATAAACAAATATATTTTAAAAGGTGATAAAATGTGTAATATAGTTAAAAACTCATGCTACATCTAGTCAAATCAGAGTTATCAGTGAATGAACAGTCTGGGTAAGGAAGAACATATAACATAGTGATGCAGGACTCTAGATAGTAGTTTAAAGGAAGGAGGACAGAAAGAAAGATGGTGCTGTCTGCATGTGTCCTTCCTTGAAATATATAGAAATATACAAGAATATTGTGTATATTTGTCCTTCCTAGAAATATACAAGAAAGCTCCTGCAACTTCTGTGTTCACAGGTTCACATACTGAGAAGGGCAAATGAGAGTGAATAAAGTTTACTTTCTACCTTTAAGTTTAAGAAGAAGAAAGGACCTAGTGAGGATGCTTTAATCCTACTTAGAAGGGGGAATAAAATAATCACGGGAGGCAGAGGGAGAGAAGAAGGACCTAGGTGAGAGATGGGAGAGGGAGGAGAAGTAGGAAAACAAGATCAGGTTGGGGTCAGGGCAGGAGTGAAGCCCAGAGGACCAGGAGAATGAATAGAAATATGAACCTTCTGTGGGTAAAAAGTGGGGGGTACCTTCTAGAAAGTCCCAGAGACCTGGGATGTAAGAGACTCCCAACACTCACCAGGGGTGACCTTAGCCAAAATGCCCAACAGTGGGGAAAGGAAACTTGGAGAGCCCAACTCCAGGATATAGACAGGGCCCCACTGGAGAGACAGGTTACCAACCCACAGTCAAAATGTCTGACCCAGAATTGTTCCTGTCTAAAAGAGCTACAAGGACAAAACTGAAGAGGAAACTGAACAAAAGGAAGTACAGTGACCCTGCCCAACATGGGATCCTTCTCATGGTGGTCTAACAAGGTCTGATACTATTACTGATGCTATAGTGTGCTCACAGACAGGAGCCTACCAAGGCTGCCCTCTGAGAGGCCCTACCAACAACTGATTAAGACAGATGCAGATGCTTACAGCCGACAATTGGTCTGAAGTCAGGGACCCCTATAGAGGAATTAAAGAAAGGTCCCATGGCCTCCAATATATGTATAAGTGTGTGTGTATGTTTATGTATATATGTATGTATAGCAGAGGACTGCCTGGTCTGGCCTCTGTGGGAGAAGATGTGCCTAATCCTGTTGAGACTTGAGACCCCAGGGAAGGGGAATGCAGAGGGGTTGGGGGCACCTTTGCACAGACAGAAGGGAAGGGGAATAGGATCAGGAACTGTTGGACGGGACAATGGATGGAATGTAAATAAACAAAATAATTAATTAAATAATTAAAAAAGAAATAATATATTCTTTGAAGTAGGTCGTCCACAAACTTTCTCCACTCTTTCTGTTCCCTAAGAACCAATCCTGAGGGTCACCTATAGCATTGCAGTAGACCAGCTACATCCTCCACAGACCAACTGTGAATCCCGCAGACCACCCACCATGGCCTCCAAAACCCACTAGTACTCTCCATGAATAAACAGTCAAGCAAGTCAGTCAAACATGGAAAACACAACCAAATCACTTTTTGAATGAGAGAGAATCTAAACTGGAGGCCCTCATTGGTCCATCTTAACCCTTCCCTGTTGAAAGGGGGAAGGCAAGGCCATAGGAGACAGAGGAATGGACGACAGGAGAACAAGACCCCCTTAATCAAATAACCTCACATGCGTTTATAGAGACTGACGTAGCAAGCACAGGAGCACAGGGCCTGCATGGGTGTGCACTGAGTCCCCTGCGTTTATGTTATGGCTGTTAGTTTGGTGGTTTTGCAGGAGCCTAACAGTGGGAAAAAGTGTGTTTTGTCTCTGACTCTTTTGCCTGTACTTGGAACACTTTTCCTCCCGTTGGGTGGCCTTTCTAAGCAACTATGTTAGGACTCCTGGCTTGACTTACTGTATCTTGTTTTGTCCTGATTAGCTGGTGTCTCTTGGAGGCTTGTTCTGTTCTGAAGGGAAATGGAGAGAGAGAGTGGATATGGGGGAGAGGGGAGGTGACTTGAAACTGAGGGGAATGGAGGGAAACTATGGTTGCAATGACTCTATTTTCACTAATAAAAATTATATATTTAAAAGACAATTTTACACAGTACACGTATATATCTGTACATATATATTCATATATATACAGACATATAATATATACAGATATATAATCTTATATTGTAATCATACTTATGTTTATGTAGGAAAACCACAAAATGTTTAACGAAAAACAACTTCTCAGAAAAGAGATTTGATTATGACTGATACCAAACCAATAGGTTTAATTGTAATTGAAGGTTTTAAATTTGTATTAAGTCAATCTTGGGAAATATAAAAATCTAACGTCAAAATCGAAAAGTTATGTGATGAAGACTTCTATACTGTCATATTTTGCCTGACTTTTTCAGTGCCAGAAATGTAAAAATTACGACTTTTGTATGTGTATTAATCACACCGTATTTAAATACCAAATAATTTAAATGTTAAACTAAACCAAGAATGGCATTTAAGCTCTGGATCAATATATGTGTTGAGCAGTACATTAAAATAAATTTGAAGACACAGGGGTACAAGCAAACAGCTCAATTCCTCAGCTTGGTTATCATCAGCTTAGATTGTTTACAAACTGCAATGGAATGCTTTAATGGGACTAATTTTGATAGTAAGTGGCAATTGCTCTTAATTCGTCATTATCAGACAATTGACAGACTTGCTTTTTAATTCAAACACTCCTCTCACATGTACTCCATTAGAAATCTGCATAAAAATACTTTATGGAGAACTTAAAACCCTAATGTTAGAAAAATGAGTAACACAGAAAAAAAATCAGGGGCTAATCAGAGGACTAAGAAATAATTCTGTATCAAATGGATTTTATTATTTATGGTAATGGATAGTTGTTGCCTAATAAAACTGCTTTCAAGCTTTTAGTATAGTATAGTATTTTAGTATAGTATAGTATAGAATTATATATATATATATAATATTCCTACATAAACACCTAAAATGTTGTGAAAGTTTGTACTTACAAGTTAGTTATCAGACAAACACTCTAGTTTGCACTGATCTATACAAATCTTGTCACGTTTAGTACCAGAAACCAAGAGGTACTAGACTGAAGAGTCTAGTACAGAATTTCCCTTCTAAGTTTTCACATAGAGAATGTCTTTGACACAGGCCCCCTGTCAGATCACTTGTCAGATCACACTGTCATTAACAGTGTGCCCAGAAGCCTGAGAAAACCCAGTGTAAGCTGTGGATGTAAAGTGTCTGTTAGTTTATTAGCTGTACTACACATACTGACTTGGGAGGTGACGTTGCTGGAGGTAACGCTACATATGTTAAGGGAGGAAGGACATGAGAAACCCTTGCACTTTATTCTCAAACTTTGCTATGAAACTAAAGCTTCTTTAAAAATACAAAGCCAGACTTTAGAAATAGTTGGCTTGAATGACATGTCTTATCTCCTACTGATGTTGTAATTTTAAATACTCTGTGTACAATGAGAATAGATTTTTGCAGTAATCCCCTTGGAATTCTATCACTTTCCACTCTCTGCTGTGAGTCATCCTTCTTCAGTCTCTATTTTTACTCACATATGAACATTTAAAATCTATATGGTAAATTTCTCCTATTTTCTTTTGAAATACTCAATAAACTATCAGAAGTTTGATACATTCTATTATCAATTAAGTGAGTTATAAGTAATCTAACCTCCAAAATTAATTCTTTATTTAAAATTTGCTTCTAATTCTTAGCTTTATTTCTGATTACAGATAATATGAAATACTTCATTTATCCCTTTTTTGTTTATATTTATCCCCATTAGGTTTTACTTGCATCTTTAAATTTTTCTCATAATCCACTCAACTTTTTATTCTATACAATTACATATGGAGATAAAATAAAATGAGCACTTACATATTTTTCATAAAAAAGAAAAATTATTTTTTTTTTTACTTACAGCTTAATCAAGTTGGTAGGTCTGATAGAATTCATCTACGACTTTTGAATACAGACTTCAGCTTTACTTTGTCTTCCACATTGTGACACAGGAATGATGCTTACACACACACGTTACCCATTTTTGTCAGCCTGGAAAAGACGCAGCATACTAAAGGGAGGCAAATAAGTTAAAAGTCACTGGAGATTATAATAAGATAGCAATCACTTAACTGTATATTATCTGTCTTACTTACATAACAGTAATCAATTTTTATTTAATAAAAAGCAAATCAAAACAAATAAAAACAAAACAAAAAACTATTGGTAAAAAAACAGCCTGTATTGGGATGCAAAAACATATGAGAAATAAGACGTGAGTATACTTTTGTTTTAAGTGTCCACCAAATGCAACAGATATTACTAATTAAAATCTGTAAGCATTTTGGCAACTCACTAGTTAGTAAGGCATTTTCAAAACACTACTTTAAAAAAGGAATTTGAACATAGTCCAGCAAATGTCCTTGTTATATGTTGCATCTTCTGGGTATATGTAGAGCTGGGTCCTTAGGTAATGCTATGTCCAATTTTCTGAGGAACCGCCAGACTGATTTCCAGAGTGGTTGTACCAGCTTGCAATCCCACCAACAGTGGAGGAGTGTTCCTCTTTCTCCACATTCTTGCCAGCATCTACTATCACCCGAGTGAGTTTTTTGATGTTAGCCATTCTGACTGGTGTGAGGTGGAATCTCAGGGTTGTTTTGATTTGCACTTCCCTGATGACTAAGGATGTTGAACATTTCTTACGCGCTTCTCAGCCATTTGAGTTTCCTCAGTTGAGAATTCTTTGTTTAGCTCTGTACCCCATTTTTAATAGGGTTATTTGGTTGTCTGCAGTCTAATTTCTTGAGTTCATTGTATATATTGAACATTAGCCCTCTATCGGCTATAGGGTTGGTAAAGATTTTTTCCCAATCTGTTGGTTGCTGTTTTGTCCTGTTGACAGTGTCTTTTTCCTTACAGAAGCTTTGCAATTTTATGAGGTCCCATTTGTCAGGTCTTGATCTTAGAGCATAAGCCATTGGTGCTCTGTACAGGAACTTTTCCCCTGTACCAAAAATACCAAACAACCAGGGGTCCCAGGATCTAAATATCCAGCCTGGCAGCACATAAGGAGAGACCCATGGCTCCAGCTGTATATGTAGGGGAGGATGGCCTTGTCGGGCATAGGTGGGAAAGGAGTTCCTTAGTCCCATGAAGGCTAGATGCCCCAGTGTTGGGAATTTCGAAGGTGGGAATGTGGGAGTGGGTGTGTGGGTGCGGGTACATGCTCATAGAAGCAGAAGGGGGGGTGAGATAGGGGATTCCTGGGTGGGGGGCAATGGGGAAAGTGGATAACATCTGAAAGGTAAATAAAATATCCAATAAAAGAAAGGAATTTGAATGTCAGCCCGCATAGGTAGATGTGTTTTAGATCCCAGAAGACATGGGATGTTCAATGAATATTACATTATAAAACAAGGCATTGGCCATTATGGCTGCAGACTCTCTCCAAAACAGCACAAGATGTTACCATTATCCTTGGTTCCACATCCTAGCTCCATGGCAAGACCCTACTGCTGCAGACACTACACACATTATCTTCAGGACATTGGAAAAGATATTTCTTCTCTGCTGATTAACATTTGCAATACCTAAGGCTGCTGGGAGAGAAAACACTCAATATTTTTATAAAGCACTAGACCCTGCAAACTTCAATACCAATCTGACAAGCAAGCTGCATCTACAGGTAAATAGTGCCAAGACTGTTACGGGATGACTAATGGCTTCCTGATTAGACTTGAAGCCTGCTCCACAGGAAGGAATTGTAAGCCAGGTACTGTAATCCTGAAGAAAAGCATGAGGTCATAATTCATAATGAAGAAACTGATATTATGATTTTGCTAACTAGACATACTGTCAATTTACCTCATAAATATCTATCAAATATAGACATATGGGAAGGACTATTTGGAGTTTGTAAGTTTTCAAGAAAAAGTTATAAATGTTGGTAATGGTTTTGGTAATGGTTATAGGAGAATTTGAAGGAAAAATAGGGGTAGATATTATATTTCAATTTGCAAGCAAGTAAAATTTCAGATTAAAGTTTTATACATACTCAGTATTAGATATATTTCTGAAATCATGTTTTTAATTGATATATTTGAGCATATTAATGAATATTGATATATTTTAAGTATATACATATATGAACAAGTAACTGCACTTTTTCATGTAGATTTGTGTATTTGGATATGTGTAGACATATGCATGTTATAGTATATGTGTTGAAAACATAGGACAAGTTACAAGAATCAGTTCTTTCCTTTCACCATGTAAGGGCTGTGTTAAAAATTTAGGTTGTATGTTCCCACTCTAAGCACCTTTAACCCTTGATCCGTCTGTCAATCCCAGGAAATACCTCTACAAGAGTGATACAAACAATACAGTTAATATATTTTGTCTATACTATAAAATTTTCCCACTACATTCAGTGAAATAGAGGTATAGGTAATCAGAAAATGGTGTTTTCTGTACAGTAATGTTTACTAAGATATATATCTTCAAGTTGCAACTCCCCAATTTTATCAGTTTTTGAAATATAGATGAACCTGTCACACTCCAAATCTTTACACTCCAAAAATTTTTATCAGTTCTATTTCTATATCCCAGCTTTTCAGTGACAATAAGCTTTTAAAAGGCAAGTATGATACCATATTTTTAATGTTCCAAACATAGTTGTAAATATTATAAAATGCATTTATAATGTATAAACGTGTTTATGATTCTTAAGAGGATAGTCTTCTTTACCTGCCTTCAAAGAGCCATATTCTTATGTAAACATTTCCTTTCCAGATATCATTATGTATAAAACACGTGTTCCTCTTTCCTCAGATCTTCACAGCTGCTGATTGCCAGTTGCTTTCTGGCCTTAGCCATACTGGCACAAGATGAAATGAAAAGGATGCTAAGTAAAAAAATTATCTATTCATTTGTACCTGTTATTTTGAGAACTTTGTTTAGTTTTATACCTACAAATTTTAACTGTGTTATTAGCATTCTTGATTTTAATTTCTGAGTATTTCATGCATTATGGACATCAACCTTCTATCAGATGTATAAATTGTGAAGATTTTTTTTCTCATTCTGTACAAAGGTATTAAAATTGCCAGAAATGAATTACTGCATGATTCAACTCTACCACTTTTGCATATACTTGAAAGGACCCTATAGCTTACTATTGGGATACTTGATCATCTAAATTCACTGTTGCCCTATTATAATAGTAAGGAAATGGCAACATTCTATGTTTATAAATGGATCATAAAACTGTGATCCATATACACAATAGAATATTGTTAAACAATGAAGAAAAAAATACTATTCAACATGCACGAAAATGGGTGGAACTGGAGACAAACATTCTGAGTAAAATAACCCAACACAGAAATAAAGAGGTCACATTTTCTCATATGTATATATGCTAACTTAGAATTATTACATATGTTTGTTTAATTTGCAGTACACATAGAATGCAAGAAACTAGTAACAGGGCCTAACGTTACTGGTTAGAAATGGAGGATAGTATGGAGGTGGTAAGATGTGGGTAAAGGAAATTATGTAAGTTGGTGGGAGCTGGGAAAGCTGGGATGAAGGACTATGGAGAACGGAGGGATGAAGAAAGACTGTGGAGAAGAGAAGTTGATACCAAAGACCTTTGAAAATTCCTTTTGGAAGTTACTTCTATAAATCGTATATAAAGAGAGTTATCCTACAAGAAGGGAATGATTTAGATATCCTCATATGTCAAGTGCTATTATGTAACATACCCACTGCCAGGTGCTGGTTATTTCTTTTTCGGTTGTCAGGGAAGTCCCACAAATTCCCTAAAACACTATAGGCTATTGTCATTGATCCTGGTTAGCCACCACAGTTTAATGAAAACTCTACTTCTGATGAAATTATATGTCTTAGTTATAGAACAGGAAAAAAAAACAACTGGAAACTCATCGATATTGACTCAGTGCTGGAAGATTCTAGGTAATCTACTGGGAAATAGATCATCAACCCAACAATCCATGCTATGAGTTATAGGAAAGGTTGGCCTAGCAAGATATTCACAGTGTTACAAGAGTGAGAGAAACATTAGGAGAGTGACCAATCACATTTGGATTGGATTTGAAGACTGATCCATAAGATGGACTCAGTGCTCTGTACTATCTACTTGGCCCACCCCTGTGGCTGCCTATATATATATATATATATATATATATATATATATATGTAAACACACATATGCCTAGATAAAAATAAAATAAACCTCAGAAATTTAGCAAAACTAGGAATGTAGTTCAGCTGGCAGTGATCGACAAAGTAGAAAACACTAGGCTCAAATTCTAGATAGGAATCAATCAGGTTTGAAGACTCATTTTCTATGCTAAAACCCAGGAGATAAAAACAAAACTATCAGAATCTCAAGGTTACTATGTTCAGCTATAGAGTTCTAGTCTAGCCTAGGCTACAATAGGCAGTCTCTAAAATAAATAGAGAGATCAGAAAGAAAAAAACAATACAGTGATCAAATTCTTGACGTACACTGGTGACAAGCTGAGGTATAGTGACAGACGATCTAGGAAGAGCTCAAACCAAGGCTGCGTTTTATTGATATATCATCTGTCACAGAAAGTTTAGGCCACTAGTAACCGAGGATATAATAAAAGATTAAAACAATGGTGTGTTTTCATTGATGTATTTTCTGTCATTGGAAATTTAAGCTATTGTTTTCTCAACACCTCAGGAGGGAAAATAAATGCCTCCTAGACGTATAAAAAGTTTCTTTTGGCCAAGACAATTTAGTGTCTGTTCCAGCGAATGACATAGGCAATTTTTCATCCTTTCTGAGACCACCTGAACAGCTGTCCTTGTGTGCTTAAATGATTATTGAAATAGCTCTTTGGAAGTGTTTACCTGAAGGCTATAGAAAAAGTGAGATGTCTTCTCAATTCCAAAGAAATTCAAT
Organism: Arvicanthis niloticus; assembly: GCF_011762505.2. Classification (NCBI taxonomy): domain Eukaryota; kingdom Metazoa; phylum Chordata; class Mammalia; order Rodentia; family Muridae; genus Arvicanthis; species Arvicanthis niloticus. Next base: position 9,571,873 of record NC_047660.1, on the reverse strand, counting down.
TTTGTAAAGTTGATTTTAAGCTCTATTACACCTCAGCTCCATTTTCTCCCTTTTTTTCTGTTCTTTTTTTCCCCATGGATGGAAGAAATGTTCTGTTAAAAGCAGTCTCTGGTGTCAAAAGACTGTATTTAGATTCCCACCATCAGAAAAATGAAACTAACTCGTGGGTAATCTGTTAAAGCCATCCTTTGACAAACAAATAAACAAAATATGCAGAGGATCTTTCTGTAACAAGTTAAACAACACACATAGCTAGATACTTGCTAAGCATATGACTGAAGTTCTATTTCTTACAGACACCAGATATTTTCCTAATTTTGCCAAGAAATTATGGCACTCTTGCAGGACTTTAAACTTCCTCTGTCTACATTTCCCAATGAAGGCTGTCCTCTACCACAACTCCTGGCAGCATCCATAATCTTTCTCATCTTCTTTTTTTATCTATTTCACCCTTTCACATTGGGCAATTTACTTCCACATTGCTACTGCCTGATACTTTCTTGTAGAACGCATGTATGCTCAGTAAGGGCAGATATTATATACATTATTGTTAGTGAATAAATAATTGATAATTACTTAAATGTTCCTTTTGCATTTAGTATGTCCCAGTAAGAGAGTAGCTATTTTATCTGCTTCTATGTAGAAAGCTTCATAGTATGGAATGACTGCTAGTGTGGTATAAATATGTATAATTATATGAAATTATGAGAAATTACAATATAATACCTAGAACTTCATAGAAGTTTAACTAAATTTTTCTGTTCAAGCCAATGAATAATATTCTAAGATAGTATAAATTAAGATGGTTTTGGATACTGGAGAAGCTAATTTTTTCTGCTGGCCTATAGAGTTTTGACACTTTATTCTGTATCCTTTTCATAAAAGTTTAGACTCATTTGTATGTACTGAGGTCAGTGTGTTGGGTATCAGAAACCGTTGAGATTCACAGATGAGTTACTATTAAAACCGTGACCACTATGACAAATTTTGTCATTTTACATACAAGTAAAATAGTTTGAAATTATGTTTTATCCATCTCTTAACTATGTACACTTCAGAAGCCATCAACTATTTATTGAATCAAATTGAGTTAAACTTCATAAATAAATTTATTGACCAATTTTTTAATTTGAGAAGAAATTTTTTCTTTCCTCATGTTATTAAAGCAGATGGTCTGTGAGAAAGTAGTGAAGTAGTAAATAGGAAAGGATTTAAAAGCATCTTAGTTGACTATATGGATTCTTGTTAGGTGTTTGCCCCTGTTTAGCATTTCCTTTTCTTCATGGAGTACATCAAATTCTAGAAAGAGAAAGTTTACTGAGAGGAAGAGAAAGACACCACCAGAACTTTTGGGCTATACAGAATATTATGGGAAAAAAACGAGGGCAAGCAGCCAGCAGATTCTGCCTGGCCAACTCACAGAAGTCCTGGTCTCAGCTTAGTTAGCCCTCATTCTCACATATAATTTGTTTTTGGCTATTATTAAAACAGCCATCATATAAAAACCATCTACAAGATGAATCTGCTTGTACATCTGTATAGCTAATACACTGGAGGAAACTGTTGTTCCCATTCTCTGGAACAATATTCCAATGAAGTTGCCAATGTGATACCATGGATAAAGAAGAGAACAAGAAAGGCGGTGGGGAATATTTCTGAGATTTTGACCACAGTTCCAAGACAAAAGAGTATATCTTCTTTATTCCTTAATGGTCAAGCATTGTGTACAAAAGTAAAAGAAGAAAGAATTTGGAATTACATGGTTTGCAAAGACCTCATACAGGTATTGGTAACTCAGCCATGGCGTGTGTAAGCACCCAGGAAAGAGACTCATTTTATTAATAAGTATTCAACAAAGACAAATATTCATGTGAGAACTACAATTAGTGTTATTAATCATATGGTCTTTAATATATAACTTTTATGAAAGACGTATCCTGAAATACATGTCATCTTATTAATTATTTCTCCAATTATGTTTGTCTCTGACTTTAAAGAACTGATTAAATTTATGAAGAGAGCGGAAAGAGTTGGTACAATGGTTAACAATCCTTGCTGATCTTGTAGGGGTCTGGAGTTCAGTCCCAGCAAACATGTCAGGCAGCTTGTTACCACCTGTATCTCTGGAAAACAGGGAATTTGGCACTTAATTTGGCATCCATGGGCACCTCCCACTCATGTGCACAAACCAATACAAGGTACACATTGTATTAATGAGTTTAAAAACAATGTTTAAATTATTAAAAGCATCTAGTTTTGCTTTTGCTCCTTTTCAAACATTTCTCTGTATCTAAAATTAATTTCATTTCTGTGGACTATGAGGACATTTGTTCTATTGTATGTAAAATAGTGTACTCAGATTCTATAATTGAAAATATATCTAATGTGTCATTTAGAAGATTAATAAATGAAGATACCCTTCTTGTAGTGGTAGGCTTTTTTTTCTTTGAATTCGAGGCAAATCATTATATGTGTAAAACATATTTTGCATGAGGCAGTCATTTTTAGAAAAACATTTTAACATTCAATATTTTATTTTCTTTCAAACAATGTGTGCTTGTGGCTTGAGCCAGGTGTTGACTGACTTGGCTACTTTAATTTGTAAATTGTTTACATATAACTGACCGTGGTCTCTGTCATTCTCACCAGCTGCATGCACAAGCAGCTGTGTCTCCCCTTCTTTCAGAGTAATTTGTAGGCAGTTATATTTAAAGGGGAGAGGAGTGTTGTCGCTAATCATAACTGCAATCTGGCCCTCAGCAGTTCTCACACGCCACTGATGCTCTCTACTGTGTTTGCAAATAGCTTTACCATTTCTTCCATTTTTCTAATTTTTGTTTTAAACCCAGCAGACACCTGGTTAACTGAATTAATTTTAGAGTACAACACATAAGCATAGTTTTTCTCCTGTAGCTTATATGATCATTTATACTGATTTTTAGCATCAAGTTCGAGTTGTTTCTTCAAATTTCAATGAGTCTCTAGTGTGGCTATTGGTTCCACTCACTATCTTACTGTAAAGAAGACACGGGAAAGGCCCATACTTCACAGCAGCAGAGAAGCCTTTTCCCACGTGTTAGACTCAGACTTTCTGCACATCTATTGCACAGTCAACATCACAAAATCTCTAAGACCTGCTCACTTAAGAAATCTAACAAATGGTCAATAAATTTTCAATAATGCATGTGCTCAACATCTAATGCATAGCTATAAAAGTTATTTTGTGCTTTTCTAATTTTGAATCTCAATTTGATGAGATGTTTGATTACTGAGAAGAAATGACAAGTCTCCAAAGTAAAATAGGACCAACTTGATGGAGTTCATGGCAGGAAACTCACATAGTGGTCACATAAAAATATTAATGCAAAAATTAACTTATTTTGTGTAATATGCAAAAATTCAATATCAAACACACAAAAGTTATAGCACAAATATGTATTTTATTATCAAGACTGAATCTAGAAATATCATTTAAATTTTTTATGGTTCCTTAAAAACATATTTTGTAACTTGTGTTGTATTTTTTGTTGTATTTGTATGTAAAATTTTAGGAAATGAGAACATACTCTATAGGAAAAAAGAATTGCTTTCTAAATTTCTAGAAAATCTTATTTTATCTATGGCTTTTTTAACACAGAGAATAATGTTCAGACATTCTCATTATTACTGTTTTATTTTTATTGAAATAGAAAGTCTTTATAGTGAATTTTAATTGAAAGAAGGTACCATCACTTTTCACTAAGCCTTTACCCCTGTAGTCACTCCCATGCTTTCCACTCTCAAGTTGATAGCTGTCTTTACTTTCATTATTGTTGTTATATAACTGTCTGTGTGTGTATGTGCAAACTGTTATATATGTGTTATATGACTCTGTGTGTGTGTGTGTGTGTGTGTGTGTGTGTGTGTACAAATATAGGAAAAAAAACCCAGATAAGTCAATTGTTGCCATGTATGAGATCAGACACCTCAGAAAAATATGCTTTTTGTCATGTTTCTAAACCAGCACAATTTTATTCTAAATTTTACCTGGATAGCTCTAAATAAGTGTAGTTACCACCCCTCGTTAAAGAAGCTTGTCTTTACAGAACATAGAGACCACCACAGAAAACCATTACTAGACACTTCCAGAGAAGACTGGGTGGTGTGAAGGCCAACCCCAGTACATCCATGTAAATCACAACTCTTGCCACGTCTCTGGGAATGTCAAGAAGGAGGAGAAGGAAAGATTTTGAGAGATTATCATAGGAACTTCTTTTTCTTTTTTATCCACCATTTTGCTTTTATTGAAAATAGACTTGTACTTGCATCAAATTTCCTAATAAAATGATTATAGTTTCTTCACTCAGCTTCTGCTATTTTCCCTTCCCTCTAGATCTACCCCCTATCTGTCTCTGATTAGAAAGTAAGCAGGCTTCTGTGGCGATATGATATGATATTTTTAATATAAGATTGTGATAAAAATAAATCTAATACATTGGAATTAGACAAAACAAACAGAAGAAAAATACCCCAAGAGAAGGCACAAGAAATACTCACTCTCGCCCACACTAACAAACAAATTCCATAAAGCCACTGGACTGAAAACAACAATATACACATGAAGGAACTCTAAGGTAAAAAGAGACAGAATATATACACATACACACACATACATATACACACATGCACACACACACACACACACACACACACACAAAACCTGATGTAACATTATGAGACAAGAAACATTCAAAATTGCAATAGGGTTCATTGTTGGCCATTTACTGCTGGGAGTGCAGAATGCCCTTGAGAATAGTTTGTTTCCCAGTAAGGCTACATTTTAGGAAATTAATTTTCATTTACAAGAGGTTAGCCACTCTAGGACCCCAACTAATGCAGATCCAGGCAGGTGCTGTGCATGCCCACCTCTGTGAGCCCAAATGTTGTCAATCTTGTTGACATAGAGACCTTTGGTTCTTGGTTTCCCCTGGCTCTGATACTCTCTCTGTCTCCTCTTCCTCAGGATTTCCTGAGATCTGAGGAGATGGAGATATCCTATTTAGGACTGTGTGTGGCAAGGTTTCTTACTCTCTTCATGATGTCTTTCAGTGGGTGTCTGAATTTTTTCCCATATGTCATGGGAGAAAGCATCTCTAATGATGGAAAAATGTCATTAGGAGCCATTTTACGACTACATTTTCTTTTAATTTTATAAATTGATTTACTGTTTCAGTTCTAAAACTGGAATATTTTTTTTCTTCTTTTTACTTATTCAGAAAGGTAAGGATATTATGGCTACAATTTTTTAGAAGTCATTTTATTGATAAACTAATTTAATAAAATAATACTAGTAGGTTTCCACCAGCAATGGATGAGTGTGCCCCTTACTCCAAATTCTTGCCAACATGAGCTGTCACTTGTTTTTATGGACTCTAGCCATTCTGACAGGTGTAAGATAAAATTTCAAAGTAGTCTGATTTTCATTTCCTTGTTGACTAAGGATGTGGAACATATATTGTCAGTGTTCCCAAGTCATTCGAGTTTTTTCTTTTGAGAATTCTGTTTAAAACAATAACATATTTTTGATTAGATTATTTGTTTCCTTGATATCTAGGGTTTTTCTTTGCATATTTTGGAAATTAGACCTTTAGTAGATGTGTTATTGACAAAAAATACTTTCACATCCTGATGGCTGTCACTTTGAATGTCCCTTGATATGTAGAAGCTTTCAGTATAACAAAGTTCCATTAATTAATTGTTGATCTTACTGCATGTTCTGTCCATGTTCTATTTATAAAGTGGTATCCTAATGTGTTTAAGGACTTTCCCCACTGTTTCTTCTATCAATGAATCTGGTTTAAAGTTGAGGAATTGGATCTACTTGGAGTTGAATTTTGTGCAAAATAGTAAGTATTATTTATTTATATTCTTCTATATGCAGACAACCAGTTTGATATACACCATTGGTTAAAGATGTTGTCTTTTATTCTAATGTGTATTTCTGGCTTTTGTTTTTTTGTTTGTTTGTTTTTTTGTTTGTTTGTTTTTTAAATCAGGAGTCCTTACATATGAGGATTACATTTGATTCTTCAATTTGAGCTCATTAATCAATGTGACTTGTGTGTGTGTGTGTGTGTGTGTGTGTGTGTGTGTGTGTGTGTGTTTTGGGGTGTGTATGTGTGTCATTACTATGATATTTTTATTACTGTAGCTATGTAGTAAAACTTCAAAGTAGTGATAGTTACACCTCCTGCTATTCTGTAATTTTTTTCAGAATTACTTCAGGTATCTTTGATTTCATTTTCATATGAAACTAAAATATGTCCCTTTATCATCTGTGAAGAGTTACATTGGAATTTTGATAGTGATTGTATTAAATTTTAGCTTTCTTTTGATAGGCTGGCAAATTTTACTGTGTTAATCCTGTCCATTCATAAGAATGGGAGATCATTTCATGTTTTATTATCTTCTAAATGGCACAAGGTTTTTAACCACTCAATTCTTCCCTGGCTTGGTTAGAGCTAACTGATTATTTGATGCTATTGTTAAAGGTGTTGGCTCTCTGATTTGTTTCTCAGACTGTTTCTCCTTTGTATTTAGGAGGTCTTCTGATTTTTTTGAGTTAATTTTGTATTCAGCTCCTTTCTGTACATTTAGTGTTTTGAGTATGTTACACTGCAGGTAATTTTTTTTTTCTCTTCTACTCAATTTCGTGTTCTGTATATTTCTTGGATTTTTATAGGTGTCTTCTTTTTTACATTAGAGAAAATTTTGTATACCATTATTTTGTAATATTTTCTGGGTTCTTCTTTTTTTAATCAATTTTTTCTTAGATTTTTTTCTTTCCATAGCATCCCAGATTTTGTGGATCTTTTCTGTCAGGATTTTTGAGAGTTAACATTTTAATTGACCAAGGTGTTCACTTCTTCTATTGGGTCTTCAAGCCTGAAATTCTCTTTTCCATCTCTATTATTCCACTGATGAGGTCTGCTTCCTATGATTTTGTTTGAGTCCCTAAATTTTTCCTTTCCAGATTTTCCTCAATTTGGGTTTTCATTATTAACTCTACACTTTCAGGACTTGAACTATTTTATTCATTTTCTGCCACTTTTTCTTTATGCTTTCATAATTTCATTATGAAGTTTATTTACTTCTTTCTTAAAGACTTTTATCATATTCACCAGGACTATGTAAGGCCTTTGATTTGTGTTGCAGGTGTGTTGCAATTCTCAGGACCTACTGTTGTGTTGTGGTTCAAAATTTTAATGAAGCTATTCGATCTTGAATTTTAGGCATTTTGTTTTTACTTTGCTGGCTAGACATTTATGTTTGGGAAAATTGTAATTTTAGGTGCTAATACCTGCTTGTGTTTTGTTGAATGGGTGTTTTGTTTCTTGATTTTTGCTACTTTCTATGGATTTTGGTCACTTTTAGTAGGTTTACAGTGCCTCATAGAAAATTCTTCTAGGATCCTGAGAATTTCTGAGCATTCTGGATAAAATTTGTTGCTAGGCATTGAGACTTAACTCTTAGGAATTGGGATCAAATGGGAGAAAGTACTATGGGGATCCATGTGAAGGAGGAAATCAGGGTTTTCCATCAGTACCTACTTAGACCCCTAGGAATGAAAGCAGAGGGAGAGAAGGTTCTATAATAGATAGTCTGCTAATGGGCTTGTGTGGATATTTGGGGATTAGATAACAAGAAGATGATGGAGACTGAAGATCTGAAGCTGGCTTACCTGTTTAACTATCCTATCGTTTTTATGTCAGTCTTAGATTTTGAGTTCCTAGAGAAAGTCTCCTTGACTTAGGACAGAAATAACTTGATGAGTTGGGAGGACAATTATAAGGGAAATTTTTTGTGATCTGTTGGAAATGGGGACAGACAAATAGGGGAGGATGCAAGAGAGAATCTCCTATATAAACACAAGTGACAGTAGGGAATTGTATTTGCAGAAAAAGAGGGGTGGTGAATATCTTCATTTAGGCTATCTGCTTCCCTGTCTAGAGTGGTTTGTGGGTTTGGAGGAAATGTCTGCTATAGTTAGAGACTGGAATAATGGGAAGTGTAGGAGGAAGGAAATTTAAAGATGGTCTACTTGTTGTTGATCATTGGTGATGAGTTCAGAAAAAAGAAGCCTGCAGAAGATGTTCTGCCTCAGAGATGAGTATGAGATTGGACATTTTGAACATGGAGGAGAGGAATGTTGAAGATCTGTGACCCTACCTGATTCTATGGCCATCATGGCCTGTGGGTTTGCCAGAAGTTCTGCTGGAGTGTAGGGAGAAGAAAGTTGTGGGATGATCTGTATTACCTACTGGAGACAGTGACAGGAGGAAAGGAGGCCAATGGCCTGCTGCAAACCTGAAGAAGAGACTGGGGAACAGGGCTAGGTGCAGATAGGCAGTTAGGCTACCTACTTTTCTGACTGGAGGATATATTTTCCAATTTTAGTATATGTGCTACTGAAGCAAACACTGGAGGAAATATATTCTTCTCAAATATTTTTATTATAATTTACTCTTGATTGTGTATCTTGAAACCTTATTTAATTGCTATGTAAAAAGAACTTAATCAATTACTTTAGTTTTTCTGTGTTAAGAATCAAACCCACTGAGAGCAATAAACTCACACATCTTTGTTTTAAATTTTATTTCTCCTATCACATTTTCCTCTAGTTACAGAAGAATAACATGGAACTTCAACTGTTTTTGTCTGTTTCCCTATTCTTAGACAGTACTCTCTGTGTTTTAGTATTAATTTTTGCTTCTGACATGACTCAGTGCTCACAAATATCTTTTTGCTCACTTTGTGCCTCTGTGTTGAAGAAATTGGTGTGAAATTTACTTTCCTGAAATGTTGGTATTTCTTTTTTATAAAGTATTTTTCCCTAAAATATAGTCAGAATCTGTTTTTCTTACCAAGTATAATAATTTGATTTTTTAAGAAGAGGGAGGGAGGGAAGTGGGTGAGAGAGGAGAGCAGAAGGGGCAGGGGAAACGGGTAACATGATCATGTATGGAAGGACCAGAAGTGAAGCCCTGAGGGCCAGCAAAATGGGTGGAAATATACAACCTGAGGTGGTGGGGGACCCTCTAGAATGTAACAGAGACTTGGGAGGTGAGAGAATATCAAGATTCAAAGGAAGGGTCCTTACATGAAATGCCCAACAGTAGGAAGAGGGAACCAGTAGAATTCACCTCCAATAGAAAGACAGGGTATCCAGTGGAGGGATGCAGCTGCCATCCCACAGTCAAAAACTCTGACCAAGAATTGTTTCTGTCTAAAAGAACTGCAGGGACAAAAATGGAGAAGGGCAAGATGGAAAGGAGGTCAATTAACCAACACAAATTGGGACCCATCTCAAGGGGAGGCTTCAAGTCCTGACATTATTACTGATACTGTGATATACTTTTAGACAGGAGCATAGCATCGCTGCCCTCTGAGAGGCCCAAAAAGCAGCTGAGACAGAAGCAGATACTTATACCCAACCAATGGAATGAAGTCAGGGACCCCTATGTTTGAAATAGGGAAGAATGGAAGAAGCTGAGAAGGAGGGCAACCCCACAGGAATACAGCAGTCTCAAAAACCCTGGAACCCTGAGATCACTCAGACACTTATTTGCCAACCAGTCAGCATACACTAGCTGGTCTGAGGCCCCTGACACATATATAACAGAAGACTGCCTAGTCTGGCCTTAGTGAGAGAAGAGGAACCTAACCCTTGAAAGACTTGAAGTCCCAGGGAGGGGGAGGTTTGGTGATGTGTGGGGGTATGGGTTGGGGACATACTCTTGAAGATGGAGAAGGAAAAAGGGAACTAACAACTTTTGGAGGGTGGACAGGGAGGGAGATAATGACTGGACTGTAAAAAACAAAGATTAAGGATAATAGTAAAAAAAGGAAATGAAAAAAAATATAAAACTTAGTTATTTCTTTTCAGGGTAAACTTGTGAAAATAAACATTATGTTTTCTATTGTAGTCTTATGTTTCCTATAGTTTTATTCTTCATTGAATTAGCTCAGAGTTTTTCCAGATGCATGTACACAATCATGCATATGTGTATGTTCATGTGTGTGCATTCATGTTTATATGTGTATATACAAGGGTATGTATGTATTTATGAGTATACATGGATGTCTGTGTATCTATGTGTACATTCCCATGCTTGTGTGGATGTTTGAGTTTGTGTGTGTGTTTTTGTGTGTGTTCACCAGAAGATTTGAAAATATTTCATTGAGTAAAATTAGGAAGTCATTTTATGTAGGAACATTTGTCACCCTTGACCCTTATCATGTGTTGCAAAATTGACAATGAGTCTATGGATATGATAAGAAATAATCTAGAAAACTTGACAGGAATGGATATATTCATTGAAGGCCTAGGTCAGAAGTCTGCAGAGATAAACTAGAGAAATATAGTTAGTGAGCACATTCATCAACACCAGCATCCTGCATTTCTCCCTCTGGCTTCATGGCAATGATGTACCATCTTGCAAGCAACAGAACAAAGCTACAAAACAGAAGCACCTGACCCAGACAACTAACAAACAACCATCTGCCCAAGACATAGCCCAAGTCTTCAAGTTTCTTTCCTGTCTAGTAGTTGTGTCATCAAGTGATGCTCCCAGTATCTGATGTTTAGAATAAGAGTGCTATTCAGAGCATGCCTTGTGGTTAATTATCTGATATAATTCTAAAACATTTCCTGATAAAGATAGTTTATGTAGACTAATGAGATAGCAGTTTGAGGTCATGATCTACTTTGGGAAGGAGACAAAAATAAAATAAAGGTGTCAAAATACCACCCTAGAGTTATTTTGTCTATATCACTTTTCTGAAATAATTACTGTTAAGGCAAAACTAAAAGTAACCAAGTCAAAGGCATAGCTGTGTAGTTTTCAAGAATGAAATTGCATCGGATGGTAAGGATACATCTTCTTTCTTCCTTCTTTCTTACCTCCACTGCCAAGAAATCAGCAATCATTTTTATTTCATTACAAATCTGTTGTTGTTATTGTTGTTGTTGCTGCTGCAGCTTTAATGTTTCTTTGGGATGTCTGCCCAAGTTTTGCAAACCAATCTGTAACACTATACTAGAGTGAAGCTAGTATTCTCATATAGAGAGTATAAATGTGACTGTAACCTCGTTATAACCAGGTTCTAAGTAACAGAAGTGTGCAGCTATGTGTGAAGGTGAGCCACTTGGCCAGTTGTGGAATACGTCCAGCCTCCCAAAAAATGGACATGTTTGGCTTTACTGTGGAGTTTCACCTCTATATAATTAAAGCTTGATCTTTTCCAGCTGCAACGACACAGACTGTTTAGAGAGAAACTCAATCTATAATTAAAAATCTCATTAATCATTTCCTAAATTATTTGTTACAATATAAAATGGAAATTTAAACCATGCCTGCTGTGAAAATGGCTACACTATTAATAATCTGCTGTCACAGATGTCAGCAGCAGAGGGACCTTCATGTTCTGTTTACACTGTTCCGTTTTCACACCTCTAGCTGTGCAAGTATTGCAATAGTCAACTAGCTTTTAATCAAGTACATTTTCTGTTCAAAGTAAAAGAACTGTTTTAAAACCTTTTCATTTTGGCATAAACTACTATGTAATTGTGATTTCTAATTCCGTTTATTAGAAAGACTGCACATACTTGAATTCCACTTGACAGAACTAAAAATGATAATAAATTTTCTTTGGATACTTATCTCTCCAGATGTTTACTCTGAATATATTTAGCTATCTAGCCTTCTTTCTTTAAAACTTTAATCTTTGCAACATTTGGGGATTAGGAGTACTAAAATACATTTTAGAATGAAAAAAAATCTGAAAATTTGTGGAGACAGTTTTAAATATAGGTCTATAGTAAAGAATTTCTCAGTAATATGGGTGATAAAATGTTGTTTTCTCAGCAGATTACCATATGTAGTGCTGGTAGCTATACTTGTCTCTGAGTAGAAGGATAAGACTTAGAATGTAGTTAGGAATTATGCAGTCTAGCAAAGGGGCAGTATCATATCATGCTCTGATGCCCCTCTCCTCACTGGCCCTGAGAATTTGGCTAGGCATCTTATACCAGCATGATCTTTTCAACCTTTAAGTCCAAGTTAGATTACAAAAGTATGAGTGCCCATTATTGAACCTTTACATATATCTTACCATACTGGTCACTGTTGTGCTTCTTAGGTATCACAGCAGGTATGACTTTTAATTGCTTCCATCCTTTGAAAGCTTGTTTGGTGTTTTCTGGTGTCATAAAAGCTGATAGCCTAATATTTAGATTCCTGCCTGAGATTTTTTTTGTTCTAGCTAAAGATTTAGATTCCTACTTGAAATTGCTTCTAGCCTAATGCCAGATTCCTGCCTGAAGTCTACTTCCTCATCTTTGGCCCATATCAGATTCTTGCCAAGCAGCCCCAAAGGCTCTCTGGATCTACCCCTTTTTTATTTCATTAATAAGACTGAGCCTGTCTTAGGTCATTCTGACAATAATGCCTTCCTTAACTATCATGGAATATGCATTATCAAAACCAATGCATTTCTGTCTTAGGTTTTTAAGGCTCTGTGCAGAATCTTACCCATCTTTGGCTTGCCAGTCTGTTAATTTAAAAACTCTGTATGGGGCTCCATTTTCATGTTCAAGCCTTGTACTTCGCTGCCAACATGTTGATGTTGAAGAAAAGCTTTAACACAATGGACAGAAATAAAAGTATTCCCAGGACAAAAAGGGCTAGCATGTTCAAACTATATATGCCATTTTTGAAGCTTGATCAAAATGAAAATACTGACCTCAGGCTTTGGGTAATTTTATCTGCAGTATCTACTACATCAATGCTCATCAGAGCAGCATTCTTGAAATTCATAAGCTCCCTATATATCATTAAAACATCCTGAGAAGAAAGAAGTAATCTCAAGCAGGAACATAAATATTAGACTAGATCAAAGAAGTAATTTCAGACAGGAATCTATATTTTAGGCTAGGACAAGGAAGTATGCTTCAGACATGAAAATGACCTTGAGCTAGGAAAGGGAAGTAGGCTAAGATACTTTGGTCATCCTGATAAGCCCTTAGATACAGTGATTATGATCACAGGGGTGTTCATGTAATTGAGTTTAATGCCTTGCTTGTTCCTTGACTATTTGTGTCTATTGTATTGCTAGACCTTCAACCTAGAACTGACCTTAATACATGCATGTAATCAAAATGGTATAAAAGAATAAATGAGGAGGGGGATGGGGTAGGGGTTTCTAGGGAGGGTAAATGGGGAAAGGGGATGACATCTGTATTGCAAATAAAATATCCAATAAAAATAAAATAAAATAAATTATTACTTTATACTTATAATGAACTTAACAAAATCAGAAAACAGATATGCATGTTTAGCCAGCTACTAGTCTTAATGTTAAGATATGTAAACAATTGTGATGTAACTCCTTAAACCTTATTGGTCTATGACATGAACTATTGCTTTACAGTTACTATGAACTTATAGAATGTAAAAATACCTTTAAAAATATGTGATCAATTGTCCTGAGAATGTATAAAAACTAAGAACAACAATAAAGTGGTGGTGTAGCCTTTTTCTTCTTCAAGAAAGAAAGAAAGAAACAAACAAACAAACAAACAAACAAAGCTAGCTGATATCAGGAAGAAACAATTCAGGTTAGGTGCTACTTGAATAAGACATATTTTTTTCTCTTTTTTATTTATTCATTCTACAGCCTAATCACAGCTCCCCTCCTTTCTCTGCTCCCAGTTTCACCTTTTTTACCCCCTCTCTCCATTCTTTTCTCCCCTTCTCCTGAGAGGTGAGGCCCCCATGAGTACCCACCCATTCTGTTATATCAAATCACAGCAGGACTAAGTTCAGCCTCTCTCACTGAGGCCAGAAAATATACCCCAACTATGAGAAAGGTATCCAAATAAAACTTGATTTAAAAAAGAGCAAATGCAATGACATTGACTCTGTTCAAATATTTATCTAAAGACATCAAAACTCACATGAAAAAAATAAAACCACAATGCCTGTAACTATTTATACCACAGCACAGAAAATATGAATACATGAAAAATACAATTTTGTTATCATTTTTCACCAGTATTTTTTCTTAACATTCCAGCCATTCAAAATACTATAAACTGTATTTAATACAACTCAATTTGCAAACCACATACAAAGGTGAAGCAGCAAACTCAACTGTTATGACAATGTTTGAAAATAGAGTAGTTAAAACATTAATATTAGAAACAATCTACTTTAATATTAGTATATACTAGGGAAAGTAAATAAACAGAGAAATGAAACAAAAATAATCATTCTGCTTTGCTTTAGACAATAAAACTTTAGATAATAAATATAAAGAAATTATTTTGAAATTTTAATCTAATATTCATGTTTACAAGCTTAGACAATAATTACACAGCCAGCTCATTATCATACTTCTCAATGTCCTTCATTGTAGTTAAATAAATCCTATTACATATTAAAATCTTATTTCTGATTAGAAGAAAATTAGAAACAAAAGAAATCATCTAGAAGAAAGTTTCCAGGAGCCTTTAGGAGATTTCTAAAATATGATTTTATAAATCATGAATTAACAAAGTAGTAGATAAATTTTCAAATAGATAACTGTGTATCAATAAGTCCCTACAACAATGCTTGACTAATGCAGATCATCAAAAGTCTGTGCTCATCTCTGTTTACTTAAGTGCCTTCAGTCAGTTCATATTACAGCACATGTAAGCCATGATCACTGTCCTGGATGTCACAGGTACAGCATAGCTTAGATCATGCTCTGTCATCAGAGTTCTCTGAATCCTTTACTTACTTGACTGTTGAGGATAAGGCATTCACCCATGACTTAGGACCATGATAGGAAAGTCCCCATTGTCTCTTCATACACCTCCAGCAAGATCTAAAATAGTGACACTACCTAATTGTAAGGAAGCTTGGAAATGTTGGATAGTAGTTATCTAAGCAAAAGACACACGGAAATCGTCGAACAACTCATAAACTACTCTATAATTATCCAACAGAGAGTACTTAGTCATTGATTATTAAGTCACCAACTCATTTGCAACTTAATAAAAATGCTGCCTATTCCAAGAATATAATAATGGTAAGAGAAGCCAACATGGAGTATGCAAAGAGGAACATGTAGAGAGACTGAACTGGGGAGCCTGAAGCAACACAGCAGTGTGTGTCCCAGTAAAGAAACCAAAGCTCCCACTGTGAACTTAAGTTTCCAGAAAATATAGAAGGAAGACCACAGTGGTTTTACAACTTCTATAAGATTTACTGACTGAAACATTTCTTATATACTAATTGTGGGAAAAAAAAAACTGTTGTTGATGTAGTCATCTTCCATTTTGATATTCTTAATCCTGTGAACATTTTTCCCATGCTCACTTTAGAACCTGGCCTAGCATTTTTGGAACAATTACATAATTCAGTTTGGAATATATTAATAATCCAAAGCTTCTTCCAGTTCCTAATTAAGAATGTTATCAAATAGAATCTGAAGCCTTGTATTGCTGCAATCTTAATAGCTAAAGTACAGACACATGTATGTTAAGGGAGTCTTGAATTTGTGAATTCCCCTTTGTTCTATAACTGAAAAAAATTAATAAAATTTTTACTAAAATGGTAAATGGATTTGAGGATACCTGAATCTACATTTCAATCATATCTCACTCCAGAATGCACAATCACTTATTCCTTTTGAGGCAGAAATTGCATTTTGGGTTCAGTTTCAAGAAGCCCCAAGGGCTTGTTACCCACAGGAGTGCTACGTCATTACCCACCTATAAGCAAGTGACACATAAAGGTGCATTGCCATAACCAGATGCACCACGTGATGCTCATGGTAGGAGAGAATTCCATACCATTGGATGTGAGAAAAGCACCAGATATAGATTCAGAATCTCACCAACATACTGCAAATGAGTGGTAGCATAGAAAAGAGTGGATAATTTCCACTCATTCTATTTTGTATTTATTTTTCTCCATGCCATATTATATCTTCTTTATTATAGTCACCACTTTGCATCTATACTGTTAAAATCATCTTTTCAGAAACCCCTTTTTTATGAGTTGAAAAGTCTTTTTGGTTTTTAAGAATGAAACATCACAGCTACCTACTCCATTCTGTGGCATATTTGATGCTCCACTGAGTGATGAGGGCAACAAATCCTTCATGAGTCAGATATTTGGACTTTTTGTGATCTGGAGTGATACCTTATTTCTGTAACATGAACTACTAATCAAAACAATGTTAACATGAGTAACAATGTATATTGAAACAATTCTAGTATTGTATAGAGAAATACATCCTGATTTATATGTAAAATAAATTTTAAGATGCAATTATTTACTGACTCAACATTTTTGGTAATTGTTTTTTCATGATAAAATTAGAAGGACAGGAAAACACACTGAATTCATCTTATTTGTCTTAGTCTGTTTAAAACTAAAGTATAGTGCTTCTAATTAAGATCAGTGTAGTTTTTATTCATATATGACAATGTGCAGTTTTAGTTTATTTTTCATAATACATACCTTCAATGAATGTAGGCAATGCTATCTTGTTTAGATGTACTATATCAATATATTTATTTTGTATATTATAGGAGGCTTATTTTGTTTTTACAAGTTGAACTAATTCAATTATTGAGAAATATTTTGTTTTTCTTTGTTTTTTTTTGAGACAGGGTTTCTCTGTATAGCCCTACCTGTCCTAGAACACACTCTATAGACCAGGCTGTCCTCAAACTCAGAAATCCACCTGCCTCTTCCTCCCAAGTGCTGGGATTAAAGGTGTGCACCACCACTGTCTGGCTGAGAAATATGTTTATCCAGTGTTTCTATATGAAATTTAGGTCAAATTACTGTTCACATTATTTTCTTTATATTTGGTCAAATTATTTTAAGCATAAAAATATTGGACCTTTTGAATATGATAAATCATTGATCTATTTGTTGCTAGTCATGCTTTGTTGCTTTCTTCCACATTGTGAATAAAATCATACCTTAAAGATGTGTAAGTTACCATATTATATATTATATATATTAATATATATTAATATATATTATATATTATAATTTTTATATATTATATATTATATATTTTATATATTATAATATATTATATATTTATATATATATATATATATATAGGAATTAGGTTAGAGAGTACAACTTGGAGTACAACAGATGAGTAGGAATTAGGCATTGAGGAAGAAGACACTTGGACTAGAGAACTCGGAAGAATCATTATTATTAGGTATTAGGCACTCGGCACTTGGAGGAAGAACTTGGAATTATGGAATTAGACATTAGGCACTTAGCATTTGGAAGAAGGAACTTGGAACTTGGAGGCACTAGGGTCTAGGAACTAGGGACTAGGAACATAAGACTTGGGACTTGGACTAGAAAGAGAGACTGAAGAATAAACGGGATTGAATCACATTCTGTCTGGTCTCCATTCTTCCCATCTGTCCTCACTCTCTCTCTTGCTGAACCCCGACCCACAGACCACCAGAGCAGCTTGGGGCAGTGCTGACTCTAACAGTTTAGTCCCCAAGGCTTTTGGCAGTGCGGGTTCAAACATTGACAGAACGGTCTGAGATATTTTGGACCCCAAATGTAGGGTAGAGCAGTTCTCAACATTTTTGGCCCCCAAACGTGGGGCAGCTCGGGACGCAACAAATACATATATCCATGTACTCTGTCTTTGAACATTTATATATTTGAATGCACTGTACCATATACCTTTGTACCTTGGGCTTATCACATATTTAATTCATCTTTCTAATATAGGCTTTTCAGGTTGTTTAATATTTTATGTTTTCCAATATGCCTTTCATCATTCTTGTTAAAAGTAACAGCGTTAAGCTGGAAAGAGGAAAATTGATAATAAAACAGAACTTTACATTGTGTCCTTCATTCCCTGATAAGTGTATTTTATTTCACTCTATTTGAACATTGCTCATGAATAAGATGCTGAAGTCTCTTATTGAGGATAGCATTTGGAAGCAAATTCTTACAAAATTTTCATAATGTTTCCCTCCTGGTTCTATTGATTTCTGGGCTATTTTGCCTGACTGCTTCAGGGACTCTGGGGAATTACATTGTGTTCTCTCTTTGAATAGTGCTTTTATTGAAATATTAAGCTAATAGTTTCACCCAATTGGTCATTTTGTGATGTTTTAATTTTGCGATGATACCAGTGGACAAAGGATAGATTAGGGTACATGTGGTGCTATGCATAAGCTCTCCATGCTGCTAGATCACATTGTGATTTAAATGCAGCTGAAGGCAGTTAATTTTAAAAACTAGACAAGTTATTACCACAGAAGAGTTTGCAAGTTTCTCATTAATAGAATATGAGGCAGGAAGGACACTGTACTGTGCCTGTAAAGACTTTGATCCTTTCAATTACTTTGTTTCACTTCTAAATAAGTACAGTATTTAAATATACACTTGTAGGGATCTGTGAATCTCTGTATTCTTGTAACTTGCAAAATTTAGTGTCATGTGTTGTTTAAACTGATGAGATGAAATACACAATAATGAAGGTCTTAAACATCTGAACAACTTGACAGCTTTCTGCAGCTGACATTCTTTTCATATTTGCCCATTAGAATTTTGAATAAACAATTAAACAGAAAACAACAATCACCATTTCTTAAATCAAATTTATTTTATTACCCAGAATTCAAATATTTACCAATATGATAAAATACTTTTAATACTAAAATGTACATTAGAATAACAGAATAACTTGATAATATCAAAAAGGTGTTCTATTTCTTTATGGTGTTGATTAAATTTAAATGCCATTTGAATAGAAAAGGTTAATATCTCTAAATTATTTAAAATTTTGTAACCCTACCCTTTCCTCTTTGGCATTCCTATTGTTTTCCTTGTTCATAAAACTCCTTATTGTCTGGCTATTAGACACATGATAACTGAACTGACTGCTCTTCCAAAGAACTCAAGCTTCATTCCCAGTTCACACTTGGCAGCTCACAATTGTCTGTATCTCCAGTGCCAAGGCATTTAATTCCCTCTTCTGGACTCTGTAGGCACTTCATGCATGTTGTTTACAAACAAACATGCAGGTAAAACACCCATATAAAAATTAAAGTGATAATAAATGTAATATAAAAAAGGAAATGCATTTGTCTCTTTCCTATATGAAAAATTATGAAATATATCTACAGATAAGCAAGCTACAATTTTTTCTGCAATATTTTTACAAACAAATAGTTCATAAATTAAAGAGCAGATGGAACCAATACAAAATGTGATTTATAAACAATGTTTTGTTTTAAAAGAAATAATAATTATTTTCATTTTTTTCTGTTTAATTTCTGATATAATGTAGATTTGATGACTTCACATGAACTCTAGGTTTAGTGGTAATATTTTAAATATGACAACATATAGATACAGTAATGCATGATGTTTACAACTTGTAAAACAGTTACATACATCGTACATAATAAAATACCTATGTCTGTTTTCCTATGACCGACATTTAGCTTGTTTTACAAGATAATTCATCATAAAACTTGTACAGTTTTAGATCAAGGAGGGATGTGATATATATACTATATCTGTATATCCATATCTATATCTATATCTATATCTATCTCCATAAAAATAGATATAGATATAGATATATGAATATTTATGTCTGGGCAAAAATTCACTATGTAGTCCAGGCTATCCTCAAGCACAAAGAAATTGCTTGCCTTTTTCTCCTCAGTCTTAGGAGTCTACGTATGTGCCACAATTCCTAGCTTGATCTTTATTTTGAATTGGTAAAATCCATACTTAGTTATTTTCCATTTAA
Source organism: Arvicanthis niloticus (assembly GCF_011762505.2). NCBI lineage: Eukaryota > Metazoa > Chordata > Mammalia > Rodentia > Muridae > Arvicanthis > Arvicanthis niloticus. The sequence goes on along the minus strand of NC_047660.1, from coordinate 9,552,019 downwards.
GTGAAATAAACTTTCAACCTTATAACTAGAAATAATAAACATTTGAAAATAAAATAAGATGGTCATTGGGTATATGAAAGTGTATAATACATAATAGGAGAGTCTAAATTTTGTCAGGTTTTTATCCAAGAAATGGAAAAGAATTATATATACTGTTTCTGAATCTGATCTTCTTCATGCTTCTCTTTTAAATGTATAAAAGTAAGTGTTGGTTAGATTTTTCTCAACTTCACCCGCTCATACTATATGTTCTGAAGACCATCTGTCCTGTTGTACTATGTCAGAGCAGATTTATCTTACCATTTTAGAGTGAGATAAATGTTGAAGCCAGATGGAAGAATGTACAACAATTGGGAAAGTAATATCAGTGAGGCTCAAGATTTTTTCTAGAAACTTTATTTCTAAAGTTGAGAGAGATTCACAGTTTTCTGTTTTTTTAATGTAAAAGAAACAAGCATTATTACATATTTGTTATAAATATTAAAGACATTTGAGAACAGTATTTTTGCTTAAATACTTTGACTTAAAGTTGTACGTCTGAAGTTGCTATGTTGAGGCTCCACTTCCCAACTAGGCAGTACAATGTTTGCCTGTGGCATATTTTGGAGCTCATCTAATGTAGATGTAGTTATTAGGTAGCTCTTGATGGGAACTGGTATCCTTACTAATAGAGAAAAATGCCTGTAATGCTTTTATGGTTTTGTGAGGTTCCCAAAAAGGATGTTGTGTTGTGTTGTGTTTTGTTTTGGGAAGTGAAGGAGGACTTTTCATCCCATTGTAAACTTTTTAAAATTTATTTTTATGGTTTTTTTTTTTTTTTACATTTTTTTATTACTTACCATCACAGACATCTAAAACTACATGTGTGAGCTGAAAGTTAAGTGCCTATCATTTAATGAAATGACTTTTGGCATGTGATTATACCATAAGATCACTAGCACAGCCAGGAACTACAAATAGCTGATTGATGTGGACCTCCTGAGAAGTGATACAGCAGTTATGGAGTCACGAGCAGAAGGAAAATATGTGTAGCTTAAGAGAAGCATGTAAATTAAGTAGATTATAGTTAAACTGAAGAAAAAAACTAAAGTGAGAAAGTAGGTAGCTAATAGGATTTATAACTGATAGCCTCAATTACTTCTTAAGAGTAGGCAATGTCATCTGCTTAAAGAATTGTTAAAAAGAAAAGTCTAAGAACTTCAAGGGCTTCATTAATTACTTTAATGGTTAGAACTGAAAACTGATTGACTGTTGAAAAATATTTATAATCAATTGCGATATCTAAACAGTAAATATTTAAAGAGAGAAATATCAAGTTAGAGAAAAATTTGTTGTATAGAAGTCTTTAGTTCAGTGCTGTTTGTACTACATATAGAGCCATAATAGTCATAGCTTGCTGTAGAGTCTTGGTCATGGCTTACTGAGGTACAATGCATGTGAATACTTAGTCATTTCTTGCCGAGATATTATGCATATGAAGGCTTGGCTATGACTTGCTGAGGTATAATGAATGTAGAGACTTAATTATGGTTTGTAGGAGCTGGCTGGTATTCAAAGCTTGACACTTCTATAGAGGGATTTTGAAGACACTATGCATATTCTTCTTCAGTCTTCAGATGTATGAACTCCTGAATGGAATTTATAAGGAGAAAAGATAGTGTCTTAGTTAGGTTTTCCACTGTTGTAAAGAGACACCATTACCAAGACAACTCCCATAAAGGACAATATTTAATTGGGGCCGGCTTAGTGGTTCTGAGGTTCATTATCATTTATCATTAAGGCAGGAAACACAGCAGAATCCAGGCAGGCATGGTATTGGAGGAGCTGAGAGTTCTACATCTTGTTTAGAAGGCAAACAGGACAAGATTGCCTCCTAGGAAGCTAAAAGGAGGGTCTCAAAGCCCACCCCATAGGGGCACACTTCTGTCCACAACTCCACACCTCCTAATAATTCCACTCCCAGAGACAAGCATATTCAAACCATCACAGATAATTTTGAGGAAAGTCATGGTTAAAAGGGAGTTCAGCTCTAGAAATACTATGACAAACCACCAAATCCTGAGGTTGTAAGCAAATAAATTGTTTTTCCAGGCAATTTTTTGATGGCAGAATATTGTAGCCTTTTTAGAAAAAAAGATGGAGATAAGGGCTTTTGTGTGTGTACTTTTGCATGTGTATGAGTATGTATATGAGTGTGTGTGTGTGTGTGTGTGTGTATGTGTGTGTTCATTTGTGAATATGTTTATATCACTAAGAACTAAATGAAGATTGAAACAGCCTCAAAAAATACACATAAACAGGTCTAAATTCCTTTGTTTTATTGACCATCTTTTCTCCCCTACCTTTGCATGGTGGGCTGGAAGTAGGGTTGAAATATTTAAGAACCCTTATTAAAATTAGGTTTAGAAAAAAAATTAAACCTACAGTCAAACAGGGAGCAGGTGAATTTAAGCAGGAACAGATCTGCTTTACTGTGCAATTTCTCCTTTGTTAGAATTAAAAGCTGGAAAGAGAAGACATTAAATGCTAGAAAATTTAAAATTAGAAGGAGAATTATATGATGAAAAAATAATAAAGTTTTGGGAACTGTTGGTCATGAAATTGGTAAAAAAAAATATTGTACTTATGGCAATTCAAAAAATAACAAGGGCATTTTCACATTGAAAATAGAAAAGTTTAGAAATTCGGAACTGAAATTACTTGTAAAATGTCTATTGATGTGGAAAAAGAAAACTGTAGCCGCATTTGTGACATATCACTTTTTAAGTGACTCACAGAGCTGAACTTGAAGAGGCTAGGGTCTTTTATTTGCCTGGGCATCCACATTTTAAATGTCTACATTGTATGTATACCTTTACTGAAGAGTGTTAGATTAATTCAAAATGTACAGAATCAATTTGTCAGACATTATTTAAGGAAACATTGAGAATATACACTGAAATAAAGGAAATTGCCAAGAAGAATGTTAGGTAAGAAGAAAGATGGATCATTTTCTTGACTGCATTTTGTCTGGACTTAAAGAAAGCTAAGCTATCCTGACTGTTTGTAAGTATGACAGGATCAGAAAATATTGCATTTTTCTGCATAATTGATATCAAACCATCAACTTGGCCAGAATGGTTTTACATTGCAAGTAAAAGACTACAGCCTGGTTTATATAACAAGATATGATAGATAGATAGATAGATAGATAGATAGATACATACATACATACATACATACATACATACATACATACATAGATGAACCGACAGACAGATAGACGGATAGCTAATAAAGCAAGAAGATCAAAACAGAAAAGAAAAAAATGCAAGTATCCATTAAAGTTGGTGTGGGTCCATTATGGAAATGGCACAGTAGGATAGAACTGTTGTTACACTAGTTTTCTTGCTTCCTAGGTGTTTGACTTTTAGAATTCCTAATTGGATTGTTTTATCAATGAATTACAAAAATAGCATTTTCTATTAAGGAAGACAGAGAAATGTGGACACAGACTGACACACAGCGAACAAAGATGATGTAGAAACTCAGAGAGAGAATGGTCATCTGAAGACAATGGCCGAGATCAGATATTTACTGGACTGAGCCAGAGAACACCTGGAATGACAGAATTTGGAGAAGCAAACTATGAACGACTAATATCCTGGTAAAGGCACGGCCTTGAGACAATGGATTTTCAGATTTCAATGTTCCTGAGATGTGAGGAGAAACACTTGAATCATGTTAAGAAACCTTTATACAAATGGTTTATTATGAAAGTTTTAAGAAAATGATTACAGACCACAAAGTTATTCTTCTTAGTCATATGTTGAAGACATTTACTGCTCCTGTTCTTCATCTGAAGTAGAAAGTTTATATCTTCCTCTTGGAAAACGGAAAGACTCCAATTCAAAATGTAATCTCTGTGGAAGAAAAGAAAATACTATTAGCCATGAAAAAGGGTGAAATGACCACCATAGAGAGCCAAGACTCTCTGGGGTCCACACTGCTTTTGTGTTATCAAAACACTTACTTCCTGAGTCATAGTATCAAAGGATCTTACGGATTGCTTTTGTCACATAACAGGCTATAAATAAAACAATGCCATGTGTCTTCAATAAAGGTATCGGGCTTGCCTGTAACTTTAGAAATATTCCTATAATTGGCTATTAAATGAATATATGTAAAAATATCATTGTCAGTTCATTCTCTGTATAGAATTTAACCTATTATTCCTCCTTAAAGTTTTTGATGGAAGATATTCTTATTTTTATGGGGTTTTGTCCTGTACTGTCAACATTAGAACTCGAATTTCATACTTTCAAGTAAATAATAAAAGGGATGCTATCCAGATAAGTCAAGGGAACTAATTATTTTATTCTCTCCTAACCTAAGGATGGCAGCTTTTCAGAAACAAAAAGGACAAATCCTATCTGCCATTTTCTTGTCATTGATATTCTGAGTTAGATTACCACTTCCCCAGTGGTATTTCTGTAAGATTCCTAGCTTATTTTTTAAACTGTATCCTACCATTATTTATTGCCTTGTATCCATAGATATTTATTGACACTGTGTATTTAAAAAATAATTTAAAACATCATTTCCCATCTTTTTTATCTTTTGTAATTTAAAATTTTTATTTTTTGATTCATCCCTTGCATTTATAATACATATGCTGTTGGAGATATTTTAATGAAGGCTGCTGGATGGGCTATCTGTTTGGCGGGCCCTGGTTAGCTCAGGCCTCCATGCACTGTGGTCTGAAGCCAAGAGTTTTGCAGCTGGAAGCAGCCAGAGGCCACGCACATGCCACAGCTAGAAACAGCCAGCCAGAAACACCAGCCCTTCCACCGAGAAGATGCCAGCATGGGACATGATTCTGCCTATCTTCCATGCTGTCTCCACAAGGCTGGGCTGAGCCCAGATCATCCCACCATCCATGTGGTCCCTGGTACAAATGAGACTCTAATGGTTCATGATTAACCAAAGGCTTTATATGTTTGGTAATGCTCAATTAACAAGATGCCCACACAGTTGGAGGTGTTTCCCAATTAACTAACCTAGATATAAGTTGTTACCCAGGGCTGCTCTTGTACATGTGTAGTCATCCATGGCACCTATATTTCTGCATTCTAGCTCTTCCTCTTCCTTCTCCTCTTCCTCTCCTTACTCCTCCTCTTTCTCTTTTTATTCCTCCTACCTTAGCTTCTCCCAACTTGTGAAAAAATATGCCGCAACAATATATGCCCCAACTAGTACTTGAGTGTTTTTATTATCTTTCTATGTATTTTAAATATCCATATATATATACATATATACACATTTATATTATATAAATATATATAATATATATACACATTTATATTATATATACATATATAATATACGTATATAATATAAATATAAAAATATATATAATATAAATGTGTGTATATCTATATCTATATCTATATCTATATCTATATCTATATATATGTGGGAGGGTGTGGGTGTGGTTGAATGTGTATGTGTACACACATATATGCCATTATACTTTTTCTTGTTCATCAACTCATCTTCTTGCCCAATATTTGGTGATCTCTTTCTTTCTCAAACATCCTACTTTCAGGTCATATGTATTCTATTACCTCTCTTCCCCACTCTTTACCTTTTGTATTTCTTCCTCCCCTTTATGATCCCCCCCCCAATCTCTTCCTCCATAAATTTAAAACTAGATTTCCATAGAGGATGTGAAACATTCAGAAACTGCATTTGTCTTTCTGAATCTGGTTTATTTTGCCTAACATAATGATCTCTAGCTCATTAAAGTTTAATACTAATTTCAGGATCCCATCTTTCTTTTTTTTGTTGAATAATATGTATTAATTTCTATAAAGTGGCATAGACCCATTGTAGCTTCAGTATGGTAAAGGTAATTGTCTTTTCTGTTTCCTGTAAAAAATTTCAATGAATTCTACACTTATGTAACTTTTTCTAATTCTTACTGTGTGCTAGAAAAACACAATTTTATCAGACCCAATGAGTAAGCAGAGTCTAATTTAATGCTAATGCTATGTATGGTCTGAGCAAAAAGCATTGAGTGTTGGGTATTCAAACCTGTTAGAGGAAAGAAGATAGAATTTTCAGAGTGCTGGTGATTGAGTTGTGGTGGGACATCTGTCTGTATTTACTAACTTGGTCTAATCAAAGAAAAATTTCTCTAAAATTCACGACAGAAAGCAGTTTTATAATATGGAGCATAGTTGGAGCATAACACCCAAAATAACTTCCTAGACTTTAACAGATATTTTAAAAGGGTACAATTTTTTTTCAGAATACCCAGGTTCTGTGATTCTCGGGGCAATAAAACAAAAGCTGGTTGACAGACCTCCATAATTGACATATCGGATTTCAACACACTAACACAATTAGAAAGTATACAATTAATGTAACTTACATTAACTACTATAGAAGAATCAAAAGTGATTTTAATTTGACAATTGAAAGAGCATTAACACATGTACTAAGACCTGTTTTAAATCTAGATCCTGCCCCCAACTTTATCTCTTGCTAACGTAACATTATAGAGAAATGCAGCTAACTTCCTAATATGTCTCTGAAAATGTCAAGAACCAAACTTCCAAATGAAGACTGTTATTTCCAATATTGGATTGATTTCTAGACCAGTCCATAATTGACTCCAAATAACTTTAGGTCACATTTAAGAAAAATATAAGACTCATTGTAACTTCTCTTTTTGATTCTCTGTTCCACAAGGTCTAAAAACTTGAGGCAAGGCAAGATATACTTATATCAAGGGTATAAGTAAACATTGGTGGGTCAGGAATATATGTCTAATATAGTTTCCCATTTACCATTATCAGGGCACTCAGCAAGCTCCCAGGTCAGCATTATTCTTTTTTTCCTGGAATCAGCATGTCTCACTAGTTGCTCTGGCAGCCACCATGCTCCTTCAGCATCCTAAAGGGAAAAACAACAGCAACAACAACAACAACAACAACAACAACAACAACAACAACAACAAAACCATGCCCTCTTCCCCATATTAAATACCTGATTGAGATCATGCCTTATGCCAGTAAGTGGATCCTTCCCTTTCACCTGTGCATAAGTATGCCTAATTGTACAGTGCCACAGACACTCAGCAGAAAGTTCCTTGGCATCCCAATTTTTTAAAAAAAATTAAAATAAAAAGAATGGGATTTAAATAAATTTGTGATGTACAGGGATATACTCCCCCTTTTTATTTTATTAAGATATTGTTTTAAAGTCCATGGGCCTCTTCCACCGTCCCTTGTTTTTGACAAGTATAAGGAATCCCAGTAATATGGGTAATCTTAAATTGCTGCCAAAAAAAGTCTCAAATGTTTGACTGCAACAGCCAGTTCCCTTATCTGGGTTGTTTTTTGTTGTTGTTGTTTGTTTGTTTATATTTCTTTTGGTTTTGGTTTTTTATTGTTAGATACTTTATCCATATTTCAAATGTTATCCTTTTTCCCCATTCCAAAATCCCAGATACTCTTTATCTCAATCTCCTCCCTCCTATTTCTATGAGGGTGTGCCCTTACCCATCCACCCACTTCTACATTCCAACCCTCAAATTACCCCTCAATGGGGTATCCAGCCTTCAAGGCCCTCCTCTCCCACTGATGCCCACCAAGGCCATTCTCCACTACATATACAGCTTAAGACATAGGTCCCTCCATGTATGTTCCCAGGCTAGCTGTTTAGACCCTGGGAACTCTGGTTGGCTGGTATTGTTGCTCTTCCCAAGTAATAGAAGAAGTGAGTCCAGCTTTAAGCAGAAGCAAGAGGAAAGTGGGCTTGCTTATTGCTGGTATAACAGCTTTATTTACATTAATTGCTAGCACCACTACTTCTGCAATTGCTTTGACACAAGAAGGTAAGACAGCTACTTTTGTTAATCATTTAGCAAAAAAAGTTACTAATGTGTTGAATATACAAAAGCATTTAGATAGGCATTTGGAAGAATGGATTGATGCTCTTTATCCTATTCAAATTATTGCAAAGAGATTCAGAGTATAAGAGTAAGGAACCATCTCGAGTGACATACCAAATACCATTGAATTCATGTTAGTGCTAAAATTTACAGTGGTAGTCACTATAATTAGAAAAATGTTTAAAGACATTTGCAGTGTATTTGGCACAATTCTAACACATCTCTAGATGTTTTAACTTTACATAGTGAGCTTATGAATTTAAAGATTGCTGCTCTGCTGTGCATTAATTCGGTATATACTGCTAATAAAAATTACCCATGGCCTGAGGTCAGTATTTTCATTTTGGTCAAGCTTCAAAAATGACATATATAGCTTTATCATACTGGTCTTTTTTGTCCTGAGAATACTTTTATTCCTGTCCATTGTGTTAAAGCTTGTCTTTAACAACATCAACATGTTGGCAGTCAAAGTACATGGCTAGGACCTGAAAGTGGATCCCCAGACAGAGTTATTTAATTAACAGGCTGGCAAGCCAAGAATGGGTAAAATTCTGTACAGAGCCTTAGCAACCTAAGACATAAGTGCATTGCTTTGATTAATGCATATTCCATGATGGGTAAGGAAGGCCTTCTTGTCAGAACGACCTAAGACAGGCTTTTCTCTGTAGGAGTGCTTGTGGATGGCTGAAGCTAAATGAAAAGAACCAGGGCCTGGGAGCAGAGCTGAACTCCTGCTGTCCAGTGTCCAGTAAGGTTCCAGGGTTCCAAGCTCTTGCTCAACCAAGCTCCCAGCTGCTTCTCACAGCCTACCATCCCACAATGGGGTTGCCATAGGTCAAAATCTATGACCTATAATTGTTCCTGTCTAAAAGAACTGGAAGAACAAAACTGGAAAGGACCATGAGGAAAAGAAGGTCAAGGGACAGGCCCAAAGTGGGATCTAGCTCAAAGGCAGGCCCCAAGGCCTGACACTATTAATGAGACTATTGTGTGCTCACAAAAAGGGGCCTATCATGACTGCTCTATGAAAGACCCAATAAGCAGCTGAAAGATTCAGATGCAGATATTTACACCTAACCAATGGACAGAAACTACTCACCCCTGTGGTTGACTTAGAAAAAAGCTGAAAAAAAGCTAAGGAGAAGAATAATCCTGTAGGTGGACCAGCAGTCTCAGCTAACTTGGACCCTCTGATCTCTCAGACACTGGCTTACCAACTAGGCAACATACACCAGGTGATATGAGGCCCCAAACACATACACAGCAGAGGACTGTTGGGTCTGGGTTTAGTCATAGAAGATGCACCTAACTCTTAAGAGACTGGAGGTTCCAGGGAGTGGAGATGGAGAAGTATGGTGGGATGGGCTTGGGAGTGTGGGGGAATCCTCATGGAGACCAGAGGTGGAGAATATATGGAATTTGGAACAGTCAGAGGGTGGACTGGGAAGGGGATAAAATATGGACAAGATCAAATATTTTTAAAAAAATGAAAAAAGAAAAAAAGAGAAACAAAAAGAACAATGCAAAGACTCAGCGAATCCAAGAGCTAGTTCTTTGAAAGAATCATTGAGATAGACAAACCCTTAACCAATCTAACTCAAAGTAGAGAGAGAATTTGCAAATTAACAAAATATGAAAAGGGAGACATAACAACATACAATGAGGAAATCAAAAGAATCATGAAGTCTTACATCAAAGCCCTATACTACACAAAATTGGAAAGTCAATATAAAGTAGTATAGTGAAATAGACAATTTTCTCAATAAATACTACTTACAAAAGTAAAACCAAGAGCAGGTAAACAACAGTAAAATAACCCCGAAACAGTAAAATAACCCTAAACAGTAAAATAACCCCTAAGGAAATAGAAGCAGTCATCAAATGTCTCCACAACTAAATAAGCCCAGGGTCAGAGACTTTTAACATGGAATTCTACCAAACTTTCAAAGAACTAATACCAAAACTACTTAAGCTATTCTAAAAAATAGAAATAGAAGAAACACTGAAAAACTCATTCTATGGGGCTACAATCATCCTTTTACCTTAACCACACAAAGACTCAACTAAGAAAGAGAATTTAAGACCAATTCGTTTATGAGGATCAATGCAAAACTACTTAATAAAATTCAATCAACTCAAAATATATCATCCACTAATGTCAGGTAGGCTCCCTCTCTAGAATGCAGAAATGGTTCAATTTGTAAAAGTCAACTATATAAATTACTATATAACAAAAGGAAAGGAAAAAACATGTTAACATCTCTTTGGATACATAAAAATCTTTAGACAAAATCCAATAGTCCTTCATGTAAAAAGTCTTGGAGAAATCAAGAATACAAGGTGCATACCTAAACAGAATACAGGCAACATACAACAATCCAGTAGCCAACATGAAAGTAAATGGAAAGAAACTTAAAGCAATTCCACTAAAATCAGGAACCAAATAATGTTCCCCATTCTCTCTGTATTTATTTAATATAGCAGCTGAAGTTCTAGCCAGAGCAAAAAGACAATTAAGGAATATAAGGGAAAACAAGTTGGAAAAGAAGTCAGTGTATCAATTTTCACAGATGATATTATAGTATACATGTGACCCCAAAATTCTACCAGAAATCTCCCAGATCTAATAAGCACTTTCACCAAAGTAGTTGGACATAAAATTAACTAAAATAAAATCAGTAGAACTCCTTTATACAAACTATAAATTGGCTGAAAAGAAATAAGGGTAATGACATTCTTCACAATAGCCACAAATAATATAAAATATGTACCCAAGCAAGCAAAAAACCTTTATGATAAGAAATTTAAGGTTCAGAAAAACAGAAATTAAAGAAGATGTCAGAAAACAAAAAGACCACTCATGCTCATTAATAGTAGTTTTAACATAGTAAAATGGTAGTTTTAATATAGTAAAAACTGGACATTTATGAAAAAGACGTCTACAGATTCCACACAATTCCCATCAATTTTCTAATACAATTCTTTATATTCTTTGAAAAAAACAATACACTACCTCATATACAAAAACAAAAATGGGATAGCTAAAATAATCATGTACAATAATAAAACTTCTGGGTGTATCACATTGCCTGGTTTCAATTTGTGCTACAGAGCAATAGTAATAAAAATCACATTAAACCAGACAGGTTTATCAATGGAATTTAATTGAAGACCCAGAAGTAAACTCACATACTTATGGATACTTGATAAAGAAGCAAAAGTATACAATAGAAAAAAAAAGATACCATATTAAAAAAAATGGTCTAACTGGATATCTGTATATAGAAGAATGCAAATGAACTCACATTAATCACCCTGCAAAAAATTCAAATGTAAGTGGATCAAAGTCCTCAAAAGACCAAATACACTAAATCTAATATACCAGAAACCAGGAAATAGCATTGAATTCATTGGCATAGGAAGCAACTTTCTGAACAGAACATCAATATTTCAGACACTAAGATCAACAGTTAATACACATGAAATTCAAATCAAAGTGACACTGAGGTTCCATCTTACTTAATGGGTAAGATAAAAAAGTTTAAGCAAGAGCATATCCTGGCAGAGATGTAGAGCAAGAGGAACACTCCTCCACTGCTGATGAGAGTGCATACTTGTACAACCACTTTGGAAATCAATTTGGTGGTTTCTCAGAAACCTGGTAATAGTTCTACCTGAAGACCCAGCTATACCATTCCTGGGCATAAACCTAAAAGATATTTCACTATACCACAAAGACACTTGCTCAAGTATGTTCATAGCAGCTTTATTTATAATATCCAGAAACTGGAAACAACCTAGATGTCCCTCAACCAAAGAATAGATGTAGAAAATATGGTACATTTACATCGTTAAATATTACTGAGATATTAAAAAAGAAGGAGACCATGAAATTGGCAGGCAAATAGAATTAGAAGATACCCTTCTGAATAAGATAATCCAGACACAGAAAGGCACACATAGTATGTAGTCATTTATAAGTGCACATTATCCATAAAGCATAGGATAACTATATCACAATTCACAGACCCAAAAGAAGGTAAGCAATGAAGGCTCAAGGGAGAATGCTTGAATCCTACTGAGAAAGGGAAATAAAATAGACAGTGGAGGTAGACGGAGGGAGAGAACTCTGTGGGAGAAAGGGTGGGGAGAGGAACAGTAGGGATCAAGTGTGGTGAGGTTGTAGGAAGAAAGAAATGAAATTGGTGTGTGTGTATGTGGGGTGGTGCATCTCTGGGATGATCCAGAAACCTATAACAAGGGAAATGCCTACAAACCTATGAGGGTGGTGATCCTAGCTAAGATTCCTAGCAACAAGTAATATGGAACCTGAAATGCCCATTTCCTATAACCAAACAAGACTTCCAGTGGAGGGATGTGGACACCAACCCAACCATAAAGCCTTCCAGCCATAACTTGTCCTGCCTACAAGATATACAGGGATGAAGATGAACCAGAAATTGAGCAAATGGCCAATGAATGACTGGCCCAACCCGAGAGCCATACAATGAGAGAAAGCCCATCTCTGTCTGACACTGTTAATGATGTTCTGCTATAGTTGCAGACATGAGCCTGAGCATAGCTATCATCAGAGGCCTCACCTAGTACCTAATGGAACAAGATACAGAGACCCAAAGCCAAACATCAGATGTATCCCATGAAATTTTGTGGAAGACGAGGAGAAGGATTGAAGAATTCAGAGGCATCAAGCACATCACAAAAACTATAGAATCAACTGATCTTGGCCTATAGGGGCTGGCAGAGACTGAACCACCAACTAAAGAGCATTCTTGGGACAGATATACGCCCTCTGTACATAACAGTAGTGCATCTCGGTCTTCATGTTGGTCCCCTAGCAGTAGGAGCAGGGATTGTCTCAGATTCTATTGCCTGCCTTTTGATCTTTTTCTCCTAAACAGGCTGCCTTGTCTAGCATCAATAGAAGATACACCTAGTTCTACTGGAACCTGATATGCTAATGAGGGGATTTATATCTTTAGTTGATACATGTGTGAGGAGAAAGGAAGGAGGGAACTGAGAGAGTAGAAGGCAAAAGGGAGGTACTGGGAGAAGAGGAGGGAAAGGAAGTTTGGTTGGAATGTAAACTAAATTAATTAATGAAAAAACAAAAAAATTAAATCTTGGATGAATACTTGTTATAAAATGGTACAATCCATTTATTTTTTCAGTTGATGTTTGATTTTCTAATCATCAATTCTATTGCCTGCCTTTTGATCTTTTTCTCCTAAACAGGCTGCCTTGTCTAGCATCAATAGAAGATACACCTAGTTCTACTGGAACCTGATATGCTAATGAGGGGATTTATATCTTTAGTTGATACATGTGTGAGGAGAAAGGAAGGAGGGAACTGAGAGAGTAGAAGGCAAAAGGGAGGTACTGGGAGAAGAGGAGGGAAAGGAAGTTTGGTTGGAATGTAAACTAAATTAATTAATTAATGAAAAAACAAAAAAATTAAATCTTGGATGAATACTTGTTATAAAATGGTACAATCCATTTATTTTTTCAGTTGATGTTTGATTTTCTAATCATCAATTTTGAGAATATTCCATTTTGTTGTGGATAGCCCCAGCCTCTTGTTTTGATGGTAGTTCCACTCCTGGGAGGGGTTGCAGAGGAGGAGTGAATCTTGTGAACCTTCTGTCCAATTGAATTTGTAAAATAAAGGCTAGAGCCAGTGATTGGACAGTAGAAGGGGAGGTGGAGAAAAAGGCTTAGGGGAGGAATTGGAAGAGGAGGAGTCAGAACAGGAGGAGTCAGAAGAGGAAGTTGATGGGAGAGAGGCTACAGAGGCTATGGAGGAGATGGAGGTAGAAGGACAAGGGAGGAGAAGAACGTGGCCTAGAAAAACCTCAAGTTATAAAAGATCTCATATCTGGGGAATAGAGTAGTGCAATGGTAAATCTGTACAATCTAGGTTTGCAGTTTATATTCATAAATATTGAGTTGTGTTTTCCTTGACTGGACTTATTTGGGTTGGAGACTTACCACAACACCCTTTCATAAATATATACAGTAAAATGGTGTATATAAATTTGTGGCTAATTCAAACTATCCTCAAAGGCAAAATTGTACCAATTTCATTCTGTATAATTAGTTGTTTCTCCACCTATTTCTATCAATATCTGATCTATTTATAGAAAGCCATAGTGTGTTTTTCAACTCCAGTATTAAACAGTGAAGCATCTGTACAATGGTCTATATTCTGTAAAGAATTGGACCAGAAGAATATTTTCCTAAAATATTAATATTACTGTTTTATAGAAAAATGACATAATTTTGTATATGTATATGTGTGTAAAACATTATTATCTTTAGGTAGTATTTTCTAATACATAATTTATGATCAGAAGCTGCTTCAATATAATTATTATAATCCCTATGTTCTATAGATGAGTTGTCCCTGAGCATCTGTGCTTCCTAAGGAGTAGATAATATATTTAGTTCAATTTTTTCTACTGTTGAAATCCTAGAATTTATCATCACAATTTTCTCAGTGAAATTGCTACCATTATGTACAACAGTGAGCTAATGGGGAACCAATTTTATTTTTAATTTTATCTACTTTTGTCATTTTAGATTTCAAGCCAAAGTCTAAACTTCAGTGTCATGCTTCCTCATTGTGTTTGAAGTCTGTGTTAGTGGGCTCACATTCACTCAAGCAAGCAAGCAGTTTCTCTGAGATTTTGTTTCTGATAATCTGATAGTATAAGAATAATAATTGAATGATATCAACTTAGCTCCTGTATTCTGATCCCTAGAGAGCACTAAGATCAAGATATCTATATTTTCCAATTCCAGAGGCTTCTAAATATTCTGCAGACATGATGACTCTACATACATACCTTAAATTTAACCCCATTAACCACTTCACAAATTAGACTGTAACATTTTTGTTTTTGTTTTTGTCAAGTAAGATTAAATTGCTTATGTTCCAGTTTTGTGAGGTTTTGAGAAACATCAATTATTTATTCCCATTTGTGGCAGTTGCAAACTGGCAAAAACACTCCATTAGTGAGATGAACTCTGGGTTACTAATTAGTGAAGCACTCCATTAGTGACTTTTATTTATCATATACTTTGGCAAATTAAATTATCTGCATGATGTGCTAAATATATGACCTAGAATACTCAGGAATAAAGTATTTCTTTTTTCATTTTTCTCTTTTTCAATTTTGCCACCTGAAATCTGTTTGTCTATCTTTTTTTGTCCTCATACAAAATACACGTGTCTATGTTTTGTCTGTGTCAGCTGCAGTAGCTACTCAGAGGTACTTTGTTGAGCAATTTAGTCCTCTCATATGCCAGTTCATTGCAGTAATTTTTTCTTCTCTCTATATGAATTCATCTTGGTGTGATACAAATGGTGTGATATTAATGAATATAATTAATATAAATATAATTAAGCATTGATGTGTTTCAAATTTGAATCTCAGTAAATGAGCTTCACTCTTTTGGTTTGTATCATCATTGTTTTTGTGGGCTTACTTCTGGTCCCATTCCACATGACTTGAAAACATACGCATTATATTGTGTATTTAGTTTATAGAAAGGCCAACTCAATAATATAGTATTATATAGACATAATTGCCAGAAAAGTGGCTAGCAAAAATTGTAGTCCTCTGTTAGAGCAAACTTTGTGATGCTGTCAGTGAACCTATGGACTATTAAAACCACATAGAAAGTGGGAACGATGAGTGCTTCTCAGGTTACCACCCTATAATCCAGGTTGCTTTGCCATCACTTCCCCAAAGTCAGTTTCTCCAGGACATGTGTGATTTTTATAAACTTATATGTCTAAAATTTTCCAAGGATAACTGAGTAAAAACTTTCTCGTTTAGAGTGGGTATTTTAGTCAATTTATCCATTAGAAAATAACCCTGCCACAAATTGAAGCAAACAATATTCTTTAAATTATCAGT
Organism: Arvicanthis niloticus; assembly: GCF_011762505.2. NCBI lineage: Eukaryota > Metazoa > Chordata > Mammalia > Rodentia > Muridae > Arvicanthis > Arvicanthis niloticus. The sequence continues at coordinate 9,536,140 of NC_047660.1, read as the reverse complement.
AATGAAGTGGTTACTTAATTAGATCTACTTTCTCTCTCTCTTTCTTTTTATTTTTATTTTAAGGGCTTGCATCTTATGAAAATCGTATGTACCCAGAGCACTTTGTGTAATTCTGATAAGGATGTTTGGATTTTTAACTGAAAAATGTAGAAAAGATTTACTGATCATTTAAGAAATACTTTTTTCTTTGGAACTCAAAGAAATTTAATAAATAATAAAGTAAATATATTTGTAGTTTTTTATTTTTTTATTTTATTGAAAATAGATTCTTTTCCCATAAAACATATACCAATTACAGTTTTCCTTCCCTCTATTCTTCCAGTTTCCCCTCATTATGCCTCCCTTCCACATCCATTCTTTCTCAAATGAAGCCCTTAAAGAAATGTTCGAAGTCCTTAGTCATCAGGAAAATACAAATCAAAAGTACCCTGAGATTCCACCTTACACCAATCAAAATGGCTAAGATCAAAAACTCAAGTGACAGCACATGCTGGTGAGGATGTGGAGAAAGAGGAACAATCCTCCATTGGTAGTTGGATTGCAAACTTCTACAACCACTCTGGAAATAAATCTGGTGATTCCTCCTAAAACTGGAAATAGTTCTACCTGAAGGCACAGCTATAACATTCCTGGGCCCAAAAGATGCTTTACCATACCATAAGAACATCTACTTTACTATGTTCATGAAAGCCTTACTCATGATAGACAGAAACTAGAGACAACCCAGATGTCCCTTAACTGAAAAATGAATACAGAATATGTGGTTAATTTACACAATGGAATACTATTCAGCTATTAAAAATGAGGGCAATTCAATTTTACAGGCAAATTGATGGAATTAGAAATACAATCCTGGGTGAGGTAACCAAGTCACTAGAACATTCATGGTATAAACTCACTGATATGTAGGTATTTGCTAAACAGTACAGAATACTCATGATACAACCCACAGACTGTAAGAAGCTTAACAAGATGGAAGGCCCAAGTGAGGATACTTTGATCCTAGTTAGAAGTGGGAATGAAACTGTCATGGGAGGCAAAGAAAGGGAGGGACATGGGTTGGGAGAGAGGAGGGAGAAATGAAAGGGAAGAGAATCTTGTATGAGAGGAGACAGGAGAGAAGTCCAGAAGGCCACAAGAATGAATGGAAATAGGCAGGTGCTGGGGTGGAGGTGGGTGAACCCTCTAGAGAGTCCCAGATACCTGGGATGTGAGAGATTTCCAGGAATCAATGAAGATAACCTTAGCAAAAATGCCCAGTAGTTGGGGAATAACCTGAAGAGACCTCCTCCAGTAGATAGACAAGGTCCCCAGTGGAGGGATGGGGCCACCAACCAATCTTCAAAATTTTTGACCCAGAGTTGTTTCTGTCTAAAAAAAAATGCAGGGACAAAAATAGAGCAGAAACTGTAGGAATGGCTGTCCAGTGACCTGCCAAATGTGGGATCCATCCCATTCTCAGACACCAAATCCTGACCTTATTACTGATGCTATGTTTGCTTTCAGACAGGGGCTTAGCAAGGCTGTCCTCTTAGAGGCTCTATGTACAGCTGACTGAGACAGATGCATATACTCAAAGCCAGCCACTGGACTGGGGCCAGGGACACCTGTGGAAGAGTCGGGGAAAAGATTGAAAGATCAGAAGTAGGTGGCAATTTTATGGAAAGACCAACAGTGTCAACTAACCCAGATGTCCTGGGAATTCCTAGAGACTGAGGCACCAGGGTCCTGGGCACATATGTAACAGAGAACTGACTTGTCAGGCCTCAGGAGTGAATGTACCTAATCCTGTAGTGCATTGATACCCTAGGCAAGGGGGATGTACAGTGGGGGACTCAGGAGAGTAGGGGTTGGTGGGTTGGGGGACACCTTCTCAGAGGGAAAGGGGAAGGGAGATGAGGTAAAGAACTTTGGTAGAGGGAACTGGGAGTGGGGGACAACAGTTGAAATATAAATAAATAAAATATATTTTTAAAAGAAAAGATAACAACCAAACATAACAAAATAAAATAAGAAACAAACAAAATCCATCATAATTTGTCAAAATTAGACAAGTAAAAAAAAAAAATAAGAGAAAACCTCCAAGGGATGGTGGAAAAATAAAAAAGCCTCTGGTTCACATTATCAGAAGTGCTGTAGAAACACTGTGATGGCTATTACTCATGGTCGACTTGACAGCATCTTGAATGAACTACATTCCAGAAATGGATGGCACACCTCTGTTCCAGATCCTGAGGCTGGAAGGCACAGGATTCTGACCTATATCTTGACATGGGATGATACAACCCTTTAATCCCAGGAGACAGAGGCAAGCAGATCTCTGAGTTCAAGGCTAGCCTGGAACAGAGAGGTCTGGGCCGTATCTTCTGCTGGAGACCTACATAAGGACAATGGAAGAAGGGAGGTTTTATTCTTTACCTGCTTGCCTGCTTGCCTGCTTGCCTGCTTGCCTGCTTGCCTGCTTGCCTGCTTGCCTGCTTGCCTGCTTGCCTGCTTGCCTGCTTGCCTGCTTGCACTTACTTGCCACCACATCCATTGGAAGGTACTTCTTAGGATTCCCAGCTCACACAGAAGGCCAGCTGAAACTGAGCAACTACTTACTTCTTAGACTTCCCATTCACTGCTGCCCATTGTTAGGGTTAGTTGGATTACAGACTATAAGTCATTCCAATAATTTTCCTTAATTTATAGAGACATTCCTTAAGTTTGGTGACTTTACAGAACCCTGACTAATATAAATACTAAAACAAAAGCTATAATATATTCAGAGAGGACCTGGTGCAGACCCATGTAGGCACTGTGCTTGATGCTTCAGTCTCTGAGTTCACATGAGCTTTGCTCAGTTGGTTTAGATTTGTTGTTCTCCTGGTGTGCTTCGTCACCTCTGGTCCTGATGCTCTTTATGGAGTTGCCTAAGCTCTGAGAGTACAGATTTGATGAAAACATCATATTTATTGCTTTGTTTTCTAAGATCTCTTTTTTGGAAATATGTCTCTGTATTTATTTGTTTCCATTTCTTGCAGTAGCATGGTTTTCTGATTATGGCTGAATAAGATACTAATCTATGAGTATACAAGAATATCACTAGGAGTCTATTTATTATTCCTTATTTTTTAGACCAGTGGTATTTCGTTTTACCTAGGTCTCTGGGATATCTAGGTCCTGAGTTTTGGTTGCCTGAGCAGTATTATACAAGGGTTCTATTTCACAGTTAGCCTTAAGTCAAATCAGATGTTGGTTGTCTACTCCCAAGAGCTCTGGGCCACCATTACTCTCTCATATTGTGTGAACAGATTGTAGACCAAATATTTTGTGACTGGGTTGGTGTCTTAGGGTTTTACTGCTGTGGACAGACACCATGAACAAGCCAATTCTTATAAAGGACAACAATAATTGGGGCTAGCTTACAGGTTCAGAGGTTCAGTCCATTATCATCAAGGTGGGAGCCTTGCAGTGTCCAGGCAGGCATGGTGCAGAAACTGCTAAGAGTTCTACATCTTCCTCTGAAGGCCACTAGGAGAAAACTGGCTCTCACATGGTTAGGAGGAGGGTCTCATTGCCCACCCCCACAATGACACACTTCTCCCAACAAGGCCAACACCTCATAACAATGCCACTCCCTAGTCCAAGGATATTCAAATGACCACAGTTGGTGTTCACATTCCTCTTTTGTTGCCTGCAGTGTACCTTCCCATACCAAAGATACATAAGGGTAAAGGTTAATAAAAAAATTACCATACAGTAGGCTGCCAGTTTGTGTAACTGATAGTGTCCTGTGTATTATTTTACAGTTTTATAAGGTCCCTTTTGCTAATTGTTGCATTTGGTGACTTGCTTAGACTGTTTTTTCAGAAAGTCTTTTGCTTGTGCCAGTGAGTTTAAGGCTATTTTGGGGGAATACATTCATAGGGAAAGTTTTGAAAGGAAAAAGTGAGAGTATACTGTCAGAATAGGACAACCCTCATATCCATAGAAACTGATTCACTTAAATTTTTTCCTTTTGGAAAATCTAAAAGACAATAAAACTGTGTGCCCTGGGTAAACATGAGAAGAAACAGAATCTAATAGACACATTCTAGAATCACCATCACAGGTATATAGAGGAGTGTATGCATTTCCATATTGATTCTAAGATTTGTTAAGTTGACAGTCAAGACTGATCACCAGTCCATATAATCTTAATAATTAAACACAATTGATCAGAAAAAAATGCACATGACAAAAAGATAAAATAACAGTCTATTATAATTACATTATAGCTATTGTGTATTCATGTCTCCTGATGCATACAGATGATCTATGTTAAATATTTATTTATTTTTAATTAATCATTTTATTTAATATATGCTATAACTAGAACTTTAGCTATCATCATAGACCACAGGAAACCTAAGGCCAGAGAGCACGTGGAAAAATTATATCTAATAAATACAATGAGGAGTAAGGTAATGGCTGTAGTTCTTAAATAAGTAAATGTATTAATTTCTACCTAGCAATTCTCAGCAATAAAAAATTAATTAAAAGCTTTGTTTTACATGGGCATAAGAAGGAAGTCACCACTACTTGTTTTCATTGCCTGGAGACCTTATTATACCTCTTGGGAGCTTGAAAAAATTTTAATATAAAATATAAGGCCCCTTTTACACACTTTGAGAATTAAAATCTACATCAAGTATTTTTTTCTGTTTTCATTTGCATTAAATTAACAACACAGCATAATACAGCACAATGAAAATGTATTTACCATATTATAGAAACAAAACAAAATTTCAGGAACAGCTGGAAAAATTGATATAATTTAAGACAAAATTCGATCAAATAAATATATAAATTAAAAAAACGATAATATTATGACTTCATTAAATATTTAATACCAATATTTATAAGTTGTCTACTCAAGAAATATACATAAACTTGTCTGACTAAAATTTATACATATACACATTTTTGTTTGTATATTCAGATAATATAAAAATTATAATATAGATATAATTACAATATAGATGAACCAAATAGTGAAATATAACATTTTTATGCAAAGTTTAGGATGATAATTCCATGTAATCTCCACATTGTCTAAGATTCTGACTGTGTAGACCATTGTTTCTCTTTCTGTTGATGATCACAAACAAAAATCCCTCTTTGTCTTAGAATTTCCAACAATTACCACATAACAGTGTCTTCAATGGAAACAAGAGGCTGATTGTGGTTATTATATAAGCAAATATATATTTATCTAATGACTATGGATATGTGTAGACCCGTGTTACTATGAAAATAAAGTCACATGCAATCAAGGAACAAACAGAAATATATAGAGAGAAACTTCTGAGATGCATTCAGTAATTTTACTATTTGCAATACTAAATTGCTTTTTCCTCCTATTTCCTTTGTTCTGTTTAACCACTTTAAGTTTAAAAGAAAATTATACCTGTTAAAAGATAAGTGAAAACAAATAAAGACTTTTTTTTTATAAGGTAGGGTTTCTCTGTATCTCTTGCATCCTGGAATTTGTATTGAAGATGAGGTTCACTTCAAACTAATAGAGGTCCATTTGCCTCTGTCTCCCAAGTGCTGAGATTAAAAGTGCATGCCACCACTGCCTGACAAATAAAAGTTCTGTAGTGTTATAATTGAATTGCAGATATATTCATAAAATTATTAGCCCTGATTGAGCCTAATCACAATAGAGACATCTACAAAACACTCCCTATCTAAGGCTCAGGAAACATTGTAGAATAGAGGAGTAAATATTGTAAGAGCCAGAGGATCACAAATTTGCTTTCAAATTGTGTCTCCTACTAGCAACAGAAGCTGTACCTGAAAAGTCTCACCAACATGACTACCAAACATGAACTGAGCAAAGGCAACAGAAATGAACAAGGAAAAATGGATTAAAAAGAGCCCATTAGATATCAGTCCTGCAGAAGAAACTCCAGGCAACTAAGTAACATTTTGAAAAGCAGAGGTGACCCTACCCAAGGACGAGCAAAACTAATTAGTTGTACAGGACTAAACAGTCAGCTCTGAACATATACATACAAGTAGCATTAGATGTATAGTAAACAGGCTATGTTTAAGAAGTATCTGTGTATATACATACGTATATTCATGCAATACATTTGATGAAAAAGAGGCCATTAATTTGAAGGTAAGTGATGAGTCGTGTATGGAAGGGTTTGAAGAAAAAGGAAAGTAAAAGGATAAATATTATATTTAAATGATAGTCTCAAAAATTACAAACAAAATAATCATTACTAGGAGCTTGTAACGCAACCCTGTACAGATGGAACAGGTCATATTTAGGAATATATATGAGTATAAAATGCACATATGCATGCAATAACAATTGATGAAAAAAGAGGCCATGACTCTGAAGGAGACTGCGGTGAGACATATGGGAGAGTTTGGAAAAGGGAAAGATGAAATGATGTGACATCATACAAATTACATTATAATTTAAAAACTAAAATCACACCCAAAAAAATAACTAAATGAATAGACCAACTTGCCTATCTAAGAAAGCCTGACTAGACCTGTAATTTCCAAGAACTAAAACACAATGGATTCTAAACTTTGACCTTGTTCTCTAGAACTGTTTTTCTACTCAGAGATTTTTTTTTTTTTTTTGAAAAAAATGGCTGATTTCAAATCAGAAGCATAGATGTGCACTGAAAACTGGAACAGCCAGTGGAGTCAGAAAAGAAAGCAGCTTTGAAATTTCAAGGAGATTATGCTAAATACATGGAAAATAAATAAAATAAGTTGTGAATATTTGAGTATAAAAAGAATGGTTACCATTTACAAAACAGGAAGGAAAAAAACCTTGTAGGGTCTACATCTGAGAGAGCATTCGTATCTACAGTATGCAAGGAACTCTACAACCAAATACCAAGAAAACAACCTAACTAAATGTAGACTATGGAACTGAGCAGCCAGTTCTCAGAAGAAGAAATACAAATTGCCAAGAATTAGTTTTTTAAAGTGTTCAATTATTTCAATAAATTTGAAATTCAATAATTTTAAGTTATTATTTAAAGTATTTCTGAGGTGCACATTCTTAGCCTTCAGAAATGCAAATTGTAACTGTTTTGAAATTTCATCTTACCTAATCTTAATAGCTCAAAATAACACTCCGAAGCTATATACATGACTATTGGAGAATGAACTTAAGCACAATAGATGTGCTGACTTGGACAGGGGGATGCTTACCAGGCCTCAATGCTGCAAGAAGAATTATAGGTGAATATGAAATGCTGGGAGTCAGAGAAGTTTTCTTCCCTGGGGAAGAGCATGCAATGTATTTGGTTATAATACCAAATGGTGGTCTTCCCTGAGTGAATACAGATAACTTTACACGAATGGAACAGATGCTGGATAGAAATAAATATGGATAAATATGTATACATATATGCATGTAAAAAAACATTAAGGTTAGGAGGTCATGAATTTGATTGACAACATGGAGAGGTATGATTGAGGATTTGGAAGGAGAGAAAAGAAGGGGCAAATGAAATAATCTGAAAAACAGAAATTATTTTAAAACAAGAAAATAAAATATGTAGTAAGCATTGGTATAGCTGTGAGAAACAGAGATCCTTCTGCTGTTGTGAGTGCAAAGAATACATAGAAAATTCCATCCAGTCTTTTCACATGACCAGCGATACAGTTTCTGGGCATATACTCGGGACTTTATTTGATATGACAGAGACATGTGCTTTCTACTGCCCTTATCTGCTTTATTCACAATAGTGAAGACAGAGATACAGAATCAGTGTGCACACACTGATGAGTGCATGATAAAAGTATGTACTATATAAGGCAGGATTTTATTCAACTGTAAAGAAAATTGGAATTTGCAAGTGAATTGAGGGACCTAGATAACACTAAACTATGTGAAGTAAACCAGAACCTGAAAGACATGCATCACATTTTTGTTCACATATTAGCTTTAAACTCTAGGATTTATGTGTTTAATTTAGATTACCTGTAGAACATAGGAATTATAAAGGCATTATTGATGGTAAGGAGGAAAAACATCTTCAGAGAAGGAGTATACTAGAACACAGGTAATATGGAGAAGTGAAAAGAAAGAGGAAAGCTGTTTACATAGAGAGAGGATGGAAGGTTCAAGCAGTGAAGGGAATTAGGATGGGGAGACTAAGTATAGGGATGTCTGAAAATACATATGGAAGTAATGTTGTATAGACTTAATACATACATCATATTATATATACACACACATATATATTATTTTATACAAATATATATTGTATCATATATATATACATATATATATACACAGACACATACATATAGTGCAAGTGTTATGTAAACAAACAAATATTTTCTAGATGAACTTTCGAACCAGCTCCGCAGAAGGAAACACATACCTGCTCTTACAAATCTACCCGTGATTTACGGAAGCTGCTAGGCTCAAAGTTGGACCTAATATAACTTTTCTGGCTAATAGGTAAAATATGAAAATGGTCTTTAAATTCTTATTACTCTATCCTAGTTTATGGCAGCTCTCAGACCTCATCAGGGAAAATTCTTTTGTGGTCGATTATAATCAAAGCAGAGACTTAACATCTTGTCAAGTGCAGGGAGTAACATTTTATGGCCAAATGAGGCAACTTTATCACACTCATTCCTCCAATCTCAGGAAACAGGGGATGGAAATTTGTGGAATAGGTGATAGAAAAGTGTAAGAGTCAGAGGATAGGGAGAATCAAACCTAAAATATGTCTTCCAGACATGATAGGATTGCTGAACCTATGAACTTACAGCTCTGGTTGCACAAACTTGTGAGACAAGGTCTCTCTGGTCAACATTCTAGCATGGAGTCGGAAGGAGTACAAGAGCCTCCAATCCTAACTGAGGATCCACATACAGTTGATGGCTTCTGAGGGAAGGAGAGTCAGCTTTCAGTAAGGTCATGGCTCCTGGTTCTTGACATGCTCTACCAGACAGATCAATACCCAGAAGACTATGGATAGGTTATTAAATAAAAACAAATCCAGAAAGTACAAACATAGGGGGGGCTCAGTAGTTGGGGGATGGATCTGGAAGGTGTTGTGATAGTATGAGATTATGAAAGAATTAACAAAATATAAAAATTTCTATTTCTTCAGGATTTCATAGAATTAAGAATTAATTAAATAATGAAATAAGATTATATCCACAAACGTTTTCGTCTCTGGCTCACACCTGTCTTCCCTAACACAACCTCTCGCCTCCACCTTCATGTTTTTATGCTGAAGCTTAAATGAGAATATGATTTTAAGGACAGCACAATAATTATTTACATAGTAAATGCAAGTTTTCAATAGTTACACATTTCAAATGATTAAAAGAGAATAGTGACTAAAATCACTTCAAACTATGCAAAGTTCACAAATTTCCAGAAATGACAAGTTAGCATAATATATCATAAAACATAAATATAGAAAAGCTTTTTTGAAACTTTTGTTTCCAGAGTATTACTGTGCGTGTTTTGTCAATACTCAATCCCTAAATGAGTATACAACATAAAGAAAGTCACAGGAACTCCTCTGACTCAAGACAGAAATATTCACACATTTTATGTTTTAATGTCTATGAAAACCATTTGAAATATTTTTTAAATAAATTGAATATGATTTAATTAACTTTTATTATTCCATAAAACTAAAAAATACAAAAGGTTTTAAGAATCTATCAAATCAAAAATTTCCTACTTAAATCTCTGTAGCTAAGATCCCTAATTAAGTTCAAATGATTTTCAAGTTAGGAGAAGGATATTAATGTAATTTACTTCAGTGGTTAAAGGAATTTTAATATTCTATTAATAGAAATATGAATTAATGCATGTGGCTTCAATTTAACCACTTACCCAGTGAACAATTGCCTATTCCAGCAATAAATTCAGTGATATAACCACTAATTTAGCCTGAAGTGTCCATGTGATTACTATATTTATTCTAAGTCATTGGCAACAAATGAGCTATTAAGATGTCTTCCATATCTGCTTGATTTTTAAACCTGAGAAGAATTTAGAATAAGAAGATGAATATAAGAAAATTAAAGTATTGTATTAGAAGTAATATATTGAAAGCAAAATTTACTACTGTTACTAGTTCATGTTTATGGTTCATAAACTTTGAGCTGTTAAATAATTGTATGAAAATGTTTGTAGTAGCATCTCATAATGTCAGAAATATAATTATATAACTAAACATTTAAGATTTATTTATTTAGTTTATCTATATGAGTGCTCTATCTGCATGCTAGAAGAGGGTATCAGATTCCAGTATAGATGGTTGTCAACCAGCATGTACCTGCTGGCAATTGAACTTAGTACCACTATAATAGCAGACAGTATTCTTAACTTCTGAGCCATCTCTCCAGCCCAGTAACTAAAGTTTCAAAAGTTAATCGGAACATTACTAATTTGTACAAAGTGTTGAAAAATATATAATTTACTAGGTTGATAAGCAATAGAAATGAGGTAGAATATGGTAAAGGTTTAAATACAGGAAAGAGAAATAGAACTCAAAGCTTAACTTGACAAATGGAATTGAAATACTGTATTATACTTAACATATTTCTCCTTGGGACAAAAACGTTTTAAAGCCTCAAGTGGTATTGTTTAATGTTGATAGTTCATCAGTATCCACTTAATAATAAAAAAAAGAGTGTGCACACAACACTCAAAAGCTTATAAATAAGTGAAAAGTAAAGCAAGTGATTTTATAACATGTTCAAGATTTTTGTACTCTCCATATGATACTGGATATGTAGCCTTCCACTGATCATAGTCATGGTCAACGTACCAAGGGGAATAGTCTTTAAAACATGACTTTCCTTACCCCAGCAACTACCAATTGTTAATATCTCCTCAGATTTTGATTAAACCTGTAATGTGTAGCATCCTTTCCACATGAATGTCACCATCAGAGGACAGTAAGAATGATGTCCCCAGATTTTAGCATGTGAGAATATTTAGCATATGTCATTTTTATGTGATTTTCTTAAAATCAGTCTTTTTTTTGAGGTTTATTCGGGAATTATTTTCATATGGGTATAAATAAAAACATAATTAAATTAAATTCTATATTTGAAAATGACCTTTACATAAAATATGCTTTCAAGGTATGTGGGGGTATTTGTGTATGTGTAATGCCCAATTATGATTTTTAGGAGAGAAGCTTATGGATTTCCACATATGCATGTGTTGAAACTGTAATGTGCAATGCAGTGATAGTTGGAGACTGCATCTCTGCAACCTACATAGGATTAAATGAGCTCAGAAGTGTGGGATGCCTGTCATGATGGTGCCAGTGTCCTTTACCAAAAGACAGACAAGGGTTTAGTCAGAGACATCACCCATCCTTGATCATACTGGAACCATCACCTCATTATTTCAAGGTGAGGAATAAAGACAAAAATGGATTTCTGAAGTACAGGTCAGATAATCTGTGGTATTGTGTTATAACAGCTGAAACTAAGGTTTATAAAAGATGGTCTAAGGCTTCAGACAGTAGGAGTATAGGTATAGAGAAGTAAGTGTAATTAAAGCTGAAGTGTGCACAACGAAGACGAGTGGGAAATTATGAAGTCCAGAGGGGACATGGGATTGACAGGGTTTCATGAACAGTTGTGATATTGACATGAGAAAAGTCAGATTTCAGAAGTAACTCCAAAGTGTACAGTTGATATGTTTGGGTGTGTCATGCTACAATTTAATGAAAAAGGGAATACCAAGAATCAATCAAGAGATGATATTTAATAAAGGCCTTGTGTATGAGTTAATTAGAATATTAAACGAGAGTTGAACATGTAAGCATTGCTCTCACAAGAGAGTTCTGGGTAAGAACTTTATGCACAAAATTGAGGATAAACATAAGTTTTGGTCAGGGTCGTCATTATGAGTGAGTTTGGACAAAAACAGAATAAATAAAAAAGGTTTGGTGATCAATAATATTTATTAGCAGATTAAAGTTAACTGGAAGTTAAAGCAATGTCTGGTAATTTATGCAAAATATATATAAATGTATGTTTATACACACAAATGTGAAATAAGTTTAGATATGTATGTTATATATATATGCACATAGATAAATATTATATAAATAAAGATACATACAAAATAGATATAGAGAGCTACAGGTCATAGAGATGATATAGTTACACATATAAATATAGATGATATAGATATTTTATATTTATATGTATAACTATATCATCTCTATGGTATAGGTAGATATAAATTATATAGATAGATAACTGTAAAGGAGGTTAAATCACTTGGGCTGAGAATACTCTCCACAATAATGATAGACTAACAAAAAGACTATTACCGGGTACAGGAAGCCTTGCAAATGGTTGGTTACTATCAAAACAAGATAATTTATAGATGTCAAACCACCAAAATTACAAATGTGTACTCTCAGGTCAGTTTGTCTTACAATCTATTTTATTTGTTTGTTTGTTTATATATACTTATATATCTGAACAATGCCTTATATTATTATTTATATAATTTTATATTGTAAAATGAGTTAGTGAATAATTGAAATAAATCTACATATTTGTATATATTAACTTAACAAATAATAAAGAGAAAGTAACTGAAGAAGAGGAAGGACTATATATGAAATAAGTTAGTTGTCATGTGCTGATGCACCTATTATTCAGCTTTTGCAGGGTGGAAACTAGTAAAATATAAGGTTTACAATCATCCTCACCTACAGAGTAAGTAAGCTTGAAGCAGGCCATAGCCAACTGAAACCCTCTATCAAAAAAGATGCCTACTCAGGCAAACTCAACTTAAAAATTTCTCAGTTCTATAAATAACATAGGACAAAATCTATAAGTAAAATAGAATATATTTCATCTTTTATTTCTCAGAACCAAAATCCATGAAGTACTGTTTTGAGTAGAACTAACTTTCAAGTGCTTTTAAATTTTCTTAAAAGTTAAAGTGATTAAACATTTGTTCAAATAAATAGTCAACGTGGTTTGTTCAAAGTTGAGAACATTGGCAAGGTGTTATATCTAATCAAGTGAATTCCAATGCAATCCTAAGATTTGTTTGTGAATGGTTGAGATAAGACTCATATAATAAAGCTTGGTTCTTAACTAGTTGAGAGGTGGATGGATGATGAGGGCATCAGTTAGGGTGGGAAGCCAACCTGAAAGAAGGAGACTTTAGCTTTAGGAGCCGCATTTCATCCCACAACTCTCCTGATCTCTGCTTCCCCATCCCTCAGGAGGTGAGCACCTTCCTCTGCCACATGTGTCTTTTCATGGTTTGCCTTCTTTCAGGTCTGTACCAGTTTGGCCAGCAAACTGAACTCAGGTCTCTGGAACAATAAGCCGAAATGAGTCTTTCTACATTTAAGTTGGAGGTTCCCAGCTGTTTTTTAATAGCAAGAATAGGTAATCAATATATGTGCAATGTTGTTATTCCCTGTATTATTTATTAGAGCTGTTTACCTTGCACAGCCCTTTACATAAGTATTCCTACACTGACCATACTTAATAAAGTGAACTCACACATTAAAAGGTCAATTCACAATTGTACAATAACTCATCATTTTTAAAAGCAGACATATATCTGAAAATATGATTTGATTCTTTCTAGTTGGTATTTAAGTTTTTGCTTGTTAAGAAACAGGAGTTTGTTGAAGGTGTTTTCTTTCTTAATTTTTTTTTGATTTTCTTAAATGTCTTTAACAATGCAAAGTATGTAAACAATGTAGTTATAGTAACAAAAATTCTTGTGAGATGACAGTTTATATTGTCATGTTCACATTGTGAATTTATAAGGCCTGTTTTAAGGTCACCAGGACTGACATGGAGGCTAGACTATATATTGATATGTAACTTCTATGCTAGGGAATAGAGAGAGAACTATCCTTGGAGGTTATTTTTAAGTCAAATTGATAAACAACAACTTCAGTGAAACTAGTTAAAAAATAGGGCCGTCATTGGTAGAGACAAACAACAGATGCTAACCTCTGGCCTTCTATAAACATATACCTATGCAAGGTGTTTTCATAATAAGCTGTACATGGAGGTTGGAGAGATTTTTTCAGCAGTTAGGAGAACTTGCTGTTCTTGAAGGCAACCTGGCTTTAGTACTCAACAACCACACATTGGCATCTATCCATCTGCAATTTCATTTCTAGGGGATTTCATCCATTCTCCTCGTTAGGGTGGGTGCTGGGCAAGCATTCATTTTGTCAAATACATTCAGGAAAATACGTATACATATAAAAAGTAAATGAAACAATATAAACCAAGTGTATGTTCATGAGTGAATGTGAGTCTCTGTGTGTCCCATCAGTTGTGTGGAGCTAATAGCACAGCCTTGCATCTTAGTCCACACCTTCCACCTTGTTTAAGCTAAGGACGTTTTCATGCATGACATCATGTAACAGACTAGTTGGCCTGAAAGTTTCTGGAGATTCTCTTACCTCAAACTCCCATTATAGTCCTGAGACCAGGAGTCTCAGGAGTGCAACTGAGCTTCCATTTAGGAGATTGGAACTCAGGTACTTTTGGTACTGTGGCAAGTACTTTATCTTACTGAGACAACTTGCAAGTCCTAATAAAATATTGTTTTTGTTTTTCTAATACAGATGTTAATAGAAATAAAGACTCTCAAGGAAAGAAAAAAACGCATATAAATATGGGTAAGATCTTCTTAAGGTAGATTTGATAGCTTTTTGCTTTTGAGCCAACAAATTACTTTCTATTATTCAAAATTACTCTTTAATTTTATATTAAAATGAATTATTTCATCATCATCCTGTATTATATGAATCATAGGTAATAGTAGTACTCATTGTTCTTTGGTGTTTTTGTTGTTTGTTTGTTTGTTTTAAAGATTTATTTATTTATTTTATATAAGAGTACACTGTAGCTGTCTTCAGACACACCAGAACAGGGCATCAGATCTCATTACAGATGGTTGTGAGCCACCATGTGGTGGATGGGAATTGAACTCAGGACCTCTAGAAGAGCAGTCAGTGCTCTTAACTGCTCAGCCATCTCACCAGCCCTTTATTTATTTTATGTATATGAGTACTTTGCAACTGTCATCAGACACACCAGAAAAGGACATTGCATTCCATTACAGATGGTTGTGAGTCACCATGTGGTTGCTGGGAATTGAACTCAGGACCTCTGGAAGAGTTATTCCTTTTTTTTTTTTCCAATTTTTCTTTTCTTTCTTTCTTTTTTTTTTTTCTGTTTATTTTCTATCTACCATTTTAACCAGTAAGTAACTCTGTATTTCTCACTTAGAAGTTCCGTAAGGAAATAATAGTCTTTCCTTGTGGTACTTCGTTTTGTTTACTTCCCAACATCACTCAGAATTGAAGTTTACATGACTTCTCTGGTTGTAGAACTGTTCAAAGTATGGGAGATAAGTCCACCCGTAGATTTTCTTACTCTGAACATATATACCAAGCCTCATTAGCCAAGGTATCTAGCTTTACACAAGCTTAATGGACATATAAATGCATAAAAATACTTCATCGATATTTAAAGGAAATGAATATTGACTGACTTGCAGGAATAGCAAACATTCTTTTCAAAGTCTTATACTTTTACATGACACACATAAAAGTAACTATGTACATGGGAAGTACTTGTCCACCAATAGAAGCAGTGTAGCTCTCTGGCAGTCATTTGTGCAGTCCATTCCATAGAATCCAGTCATCAGTGAGTAGCATCCGTATCCAGCATTGTCATTGGTCCAGAACAGAACCACTTAAAAAATAAGCTGAAAGGGCTTTTACTATCAAGAAAATTATATCTTATCTTCAACAAGCAGGCAAAAGATTACTAAATAAAAAGTGAAAACCCCTTTCCATTCATTATCCAGGGAAATGAAAGCAAAGTGATGTAAAAGTATTAAAAGCAACTGGAACACAGAATTAAACTACCTAGGCTAAACTGCGAGCAGAAACTCTCAGGAAAATGATAAGAAACCTACCACCTGGCTGAGGAAGTGAAAACATGGCAAGGTCTGGGAAAAGACATCTCAAGTAGAAGGATAAGCAAGAGTCAGAGCTCCGAGATGCAGACCAGCAAAAAAAATGTTTGGAGAACTGGCAAAGGCTAAGGGAGTTTAAGTATGTTTTACCACTTAGGTTCTCCTTTATTTTCAGTTAAGTATGTATATCCACAAAGCTCTTGGAGTCCTTGGAGCTAGGTCACATCCTATGGCTCAAGTCAGACAATAGATTGTCTTCTCTGTTAAAACAACTTCGCACAGGCCCAACTTGTCTTCTTTATTGCAGTACTAAGTGACAAGAGTTGACATTTGGGAATAAAGGAAAAGGCATGGTCTTATTAAATGGCCCTTCCTTTTGGAGTATTTTTTTGAGACCTTACAAAGCCAAAGGTTTCCATTCACTATGATCTGGGAAAATAATATCAAAGGTAAAACTAAGGGAATTAATTTTTTTTTTAAAAAAAATCTGTTGATAGCCTCCATTTTACATGGGCCAGGTCTCCTCAAATACTTCCGGCTTTTATACTAACCAAAGTGCCAATTAACCTAAAATGCTACCTAATTCAGGGTGGAGGAATGCAAGAATGCTCCAGTTGTTAAACATTGTTTACTACAACCATAAAGTTCAAATATATGAACTAGTAAGATAAGTTCTTCCAAGACACCTACAAGTCAGTGAACATTTCTATATTAGTCAGGCTTCTCTAGAGTCACAGAATTTATGGAATGTCTCTATCTATTAAAGGAGTTTATTGTGATGATTTACAATCTGTAGTCCAATTACCCCAACAATGGTCAGCTATGAATGGGAAGTCCTAGAATCTAGTAGTTGCTCAGTCCCACAAGGCTAGTTGTTTCAGCTGGTCTTCTGTAAAAGTAGATTCCAATAGATGTGCTGCCAAGTAAATACAAGTAGGCAAAGAAGAGCAAGTCTTCCACCTTCCAATATCTTTATGTAGGTCTCCAGAAGAAGGTGTGTACCACCAGGCCTTAATCTGGGACTTGTTTTGTCCCAGGTTGAACTTGAACTCAGAGATTTCCTTGCCTTAGTCTCCTGGAATTCAATGCCTGTACTACTTTTCCTGGGCCTAAAGTTTTCATAGTCACTATGCCTCAAGATCTCCATGCCAAGATCCAGGACAGAAAATTGTGCCTTCCAGCCTCAAGATCTGGATCACAGGTGAGCCCTCCAATTCCGGATTGTAGTTCATTCTAGATATAGTCAAGTTGACAACTAGGAATAGCCATTACAACCACCATCACTGCATCCACTGTTCACGTGTGGGGGTAAGTCCATGCCTGTCCAGTGTTAGCCTTAAAACACCTTAGTTATTAGAACATGTAAAGCTTACCCTTTAGGATTTACACTATGCTATTTATTATCATTCAAACGAGGATCTCAGCAAAGGCCTTTCTTAAGAAACACTGTAGAAGAAAATGGATAGAACATAGGAGATGTGTTAATATTTACTTGAACAAACATTGAAGAGAGAAAATGTCCAAATTGGACACATTTTATGAATGGAGGTATTATAGCTCTAAAAATATTACAAGATACTCAAAGGGAAAGTGTCTTGGTTAGGATTACTATGATAAAAACCAAATTGACAATAGGCAATCTGGAGAAGGAAGAGATCATCACAGCTTATAGTTCCACATGATAGTGCCTTAGGCAAGGTAATCAGGAGTGAAACCGAAGACAGGAACTTGGAGGTAGAAATTGAAGCAGGGAGGCCTTGGAGGAACTGTCTACATTCCACCTAACCCCTGGTAGGAACACTGCAGGGCAGATGAAACGGGGAGTGCTAATGCTGACTCACTGCACAGGAGGTAGAAAAAACACAGCCTAGGATATGGGCCTTAAAGACAACACAGGCTGAGGCCAATGCTGGGTTCCCAAGCTCTAGGACATCCAGTCGCCAATGGAAACCACAGAGTCAGAAATGAAAGGGGCCCAAGGGCCTGAAGGGAGACCATGGCCAGGATGATGAAAGACTCCTGCTTAGCTTATAGGTGATTGTCCTTAGATTAGTTGTGATTTTTGGAGAGCACAGAAGTGCTTCCTGAGGGAGACTTAAAATGAGCAGCTCTTTAGATAAAGGCTTCCTTCATGCTCCACAAGGTGGTTCTTGATGGAAGAGACACTCCATGTTTCCCCATACCTTTTCTTCATTATTCATCATGAAAAATAGGTACATAACTGTTGCAGCCCAAGCTGCCCTATGTTTAGGGACCAAAATGTCTCAGACCATTCTATCAGTGTTGACACCTGCACTGCCAAAAGTCTTGGGGCTAAGTTGTTAGAGCCCGCACTGCCCCAAGCTGCTTCAGTCTGTGGGTTGGGGTTCAGCAAGAGAGAGAGAGAGGACAGTCTCAAGGAATGGAGATGAGACAGAGTGTGATTCAATCCTGTTTGTTCTTCAGTCTCTCGTCTCCTCTCCAAGTCCCAAGTCTTGAGTTCCTAGTCCCTAGTGCCTAGTGCCTCCAAGTTCCAAGCTTCTTTCCAAGCTCCTTTCCACGTGCTAAGTACCTAATGTCTAATTCCAAGTTCTTCCTCCAAGTTGTACTCTAAGTTGTACTCTGTAACCTAATTCCTAGTTCCAAGTTGTACTCCCAAGTACCTAATAATCTGTTCCTAGTGTCTCTCTGAAGTGTCTGATTCTCCGATACACTCTTCTGTCTGCCTCTTGCCTTTTATATGTCTCACTTCTAAGCCATGCCTCTAAGTCACACCTTTAATCATGTCCTTAGGTCTTGTCTCTAAATCTGATCTCTAAGTCACGCCCTTAAGTCACACACCTTTAAGTCTCAGACACCCAAGGGAAAATCCTAGGTATCTAAAGCAAGATGTTATCAGAGTGTGCTCAGCTGTTGTAGGCTAATGTAATCAAGTCTCTTATCAGGGTATATGGCTCAAGATGGCTGCAAGGATGTTGGCTCCCCATAGATAACACCTTATCAGGGTGGACCAAAGACTAAATACCTTTTGTAGGAAGGGATGTCCAAGAAGGGAAGATTATTGGCTAACTCTCAGGGCCTATAGATATCATACTATAGAGAACTCTGCTCTAATCTATGTTACCACAGGTCATGTTCAGATAGAGAGTGTATGTTCACATGATAGGGGACTGGTCAAGAAACAGGCAAGGTTCCTAAAGTCTTCTTGTGTGAGGTTCTGGGGCTTCCAATATGCTGAATCTTACAAAGTTTCCTGGCATGGTTCCTTGCCCCACAGTTTACTGGCTTGCTTCCAATGACTTGTCAGTAAAAGATTTGTTTCTCTCTCTCTCTCTCTCTCTCTCTCTCTCTCTCTCTCTCTCTCTCTCTTTCTTTCTTCTTTCTTTCTCTTTCTTTCTTTCTTTCTTTCTTCTTTCTTTCTCTTTCTTTCTTTCTTTCTTTCTTTCTTTCTTTCTTTCTTTCTTTCTTTCTTTCTTTCTTTCTTTCTTTCCTTTTTATTGAAATAAGATTCCTCTCTCATACAGTGTATCCTGACCATAGTTCCCCTCCTTCTGCTACTCCCAGCCCCCTCCCACCTCCCTTCTTCCCCAAACCACTTCCACTTTATGTTCCTTCAGAAAAGATCAAGCTTCCAAGAGACAACAACTGAACACAACAACACAAATATAAGATCAAAGGTCTCATGTTGAAGCTGGACAAGACAGCCAACGGGAGAAAAAGAGTCAAGACAAAAGGCAAGAGAGTCAAAGACACACCTTTTCCTACTGTTAGGAGCGCCACCCCCACCCAGATACCAAGGTAATACTCAAAACATATGCAGAGGACCTGGTGCAAACCCATGCAAGATTCACAGTGGCCCCTTCAGTTTCTTCCTGCAAATGTGAACCCTGATTAGTTGATATGGTGGTCCATGTTCTCCTGTTGCCCTCCGTTGCCTCCAACTACTCCAATCTTTCCCTGTCCCTGTTCTCTTCTGTGGGATTATCAGAGCTCAGAGTTGAGGGACTCAGTGGGGACTTCAAATGTAGACTGTGTCTCTGCATAATATCTGTCCATGGCTTTGTACCTGCTACCATCTGCTGCAGGGGAAGCATCTACTACTCCTAGACAAGACACCCATCTATGAATATAGCAGACTATGATTGGATTTTCTTTAAATAGGCCATGTTTGACTCTACACTAGGCCTCTGGGCTATCCAGTCTCTGGTTCCTGGCCATCCAAGCAGTATCAGGCCCAGGCACCCTCTCATGCAGCGGGCCTCATGTTGAATTGGACATTGTTGGGCTATTCTCAAAAGTTTGGCACCACCACCATTTTCCCTGTACATCTTGCAGGCAGGACATCTCATTGAACATGGAGAGGTTGAGCTGGTTCCTACAAGGAGCCCTCACCCATATATTCTAGTCTCCTTAGTGCAGTAAGATACTCTGCAAGGTCCTGAAAGAAAAACATGAGCGCTAACCCAACCACAAAACCTTTGACCTACAGTCTCATATTTCTTATAGAACTCAGGACCACATGCAGATTCTTTCTCCTGTGAGACAAGCTTTCCCACATTAACAATTTATCAGGGCAGCACTCTAGAGACTTGCCTACAGGTCAATTTTAGGGATGAATTTCCTCAGTTATGGTTCCCTCTTTTTGGATGACTCAAGCTTGTGTCAAATTGGCATAAAATTTGTCAGAAAAGCTTTTATACTATAAACGGCTTGTTTTCTTCATTTTAGTAACTATTGCAAATAGCTACTAATTTTAGTTTTGAGCTTGGTAATCAAGGAAATATTAATTGTCTTCTGCAATAACACAATAAGAAAGAATAAATGGGAACTGATTAGGAAGTCTGAAAGCTTGAAAATATGCCATCATAACAGTTCTGTGTACAAAGAAATCTGATGGTTTTATTCTCTACTTTCAATTACAACTTGAATATTATTATTTATATATCAATCAAATACCAGAAGTGATTGACAAAAGAAGCCACAAAGTGAAATTCAGAGTTTAGCCTCACTTTTAGATATGACAAAAATTGAAATATAAAAATAAATAACTATCCATAACAAAGGCACACAAAAAGAGATACTTATTTCAAGGTCATATGCTTGGAGAAGATAAAAATTTTTTAGATTCCTAAATATATATTTCAGATCCATAAAACCATACACAATGAAAACTAGTAAATTTATAATTTAAAAATACATTAAAAGATTGTAATATACAATGAAAATTTAACTTAAATGTGAATAGAAGCTTATCTATTGAGACATGTATTAATTTTTTTATCAATAGTGATATATTTTCTTCTCATTAACTTTATAATTTAATGAATAATTTCAAATATAAAATTATTGTGATAAATATTATAAATACATACTGCTATCATTAAATAATCATTTTATAATTCCATTATTCCATTATTTATTTAGAATATGAGCGAATGAGTTAAAATAAATTTACCAGGCCAAATTCACATATATCTTTTTTTTACCTCCCAGCTTTATTCAGGGTAGAAATCTTTGTCTGTTTGCTTGATCCTCTATGTTCTGGACTTTTCTGAATTTAGTTTCTCAATTTATGTCTTATTTCTTACATAACTTAATTTTTTGTTATGTTATCTACAATGATTTAAAAATAAACAACTAAACAATGAGTTAAATCAAAATAATAAACAAATAAACAAATAAATAGGTATATAATAAAATCCCTCCTATCAAAAAATAGTTAGAAAGGTGGGAAACTAAGGTGATATGAAGATGCAATCATTTTCCTTTGTGAAGAACAGTTCCCTCTTAAGGATGGAAAGGTGCACCATTACTACATAAGATAGCCAATCTTGGTGTCAACTAGACAGAAGGCCATCTGAAGCATATAGCCTTGTGGACTGAAAAACTACGAGATTCTTGAACTTTCTCTTGTTAAATATTGATTGCTAGATTACCAGAATAATAACCGTGTGTGTGTGTGTGTGTTTTATTACATATATATGTGATAGATAAGAAGGTAGATATGTAGATAGATAAATAGACAGAGAGTTTTTGTCAGTTCTGTCCCTCAATAGAACCCTAGATAATACAGACGATTTGGTTCATCTGGGCTCATAATTCTTGGTTAAAAGAAACTTTACAATATTTATTAATATTCTAGGTAACCCTTATTTTGTATAGTAATTTCATTGAATGATAAATTTTAAGAAGAAAATATTACTTAAAACTTATGAAGATACAAATATTTAGATTTCAACACAGAACTAAAAGCTTCCTTAGAGAGTGTTATTAAGTAGAATTAGAAAGCATCACCATTCCGGGCATACAAAATCTCATTGGACTACAATCACAGTTTGTCATCCGCAGCACTGATGAGTGCCCATAGTAGCTGTGTGGAAATTCTCTAGAGACCTCCAGACTTAGCATGCTGTAACTGAGAGCTTATTTCAGATTTTTAATACATCTAAGAAGAAAACAGACCTATAGAATCTTCTATCTGTCCTCTTTGTCTTCGTAATACAGTATGTTACACAAACTTTAAACTACTGAGACAAACTTGTAGCTCCAAAATATTTCTACTATTGTTAACTAGAAATGCATATAAAGAGAGAAAGAGGAAGAAGGAGAAGGAAAGAGTGAGGGGTGAGGGAAGCAGAGAGATAAAAAGAGAGAGAGAGAGAGAGAGAGAGAGAGAGAGAGAGAGAGAGAGAATATGAATATATATATATATATAGTTATAGTTGTTGGTTTTTTTTTTGTTTTTTTTTTTTTTTTTTTTTTTGACAAGGTTTCTCTGTATAGCCCTGGCTGTCCTGGAACTCACTCTGTAGACCAGGCTGACCTCGAACTCAGAAATCTGCCTGCCTCTGCCTTCCAAGTGCTGGGATTAAAGGCGTGCACCACCACTGCCCGGCAGAAGATATATATATATATATATATATATATATATATATATATATATATGATATTATATATATATTATATATATATTATTATATATATTATATATATATTATGTCCATATGTCTGCAAAGGGACATATATATTTGAAAACATGAATTTATTTTTAATTTAATTACATGCTTAAAAGTCAATTGAAACAACAAACATAATGTAAAATCCAACACAATCTTTGGTGTGATGGAATGCAGAACGATTTCAAAATACTCCTTTGTGCAATAGACCTTTTTTGTCTGGCTTTATTTTTAAGTTTTTAAAGACAATTGAAGTAAAAAACACAACAACAACAACAAAATCAGTGGTAAAGAACCAGCTGTAAACTTTATTAAGGAATTTTTTAGTTACTGTGGCTATCTATCTTGAGTTTTGCAATCCCCTGTAGAAAGTAATACAGCAAGAAAAGAGAAAAATCTACATAAAAGTAATATACTCCTAAGTGTTTAAATCTTCTGTGTTTTTTTGTTTGTTTGTTTGTTTTGGTGGGTTTTTTGTTTGTTTGGTTTTTTTGCTTTGTTTTTTGTTTGTTTGTTTGTTTTTTTGTTTTGTTTGTTTGTTTTTTGTTTTTTTTTTTCTTAAAGAGACGGGAGGTGACAAATGTCCACAATCTCTAAAATGCTGGGTTTATGAATACGTGGCATTTAAAAATCTGACTTTACAGATAAAACCATCATTAGAGTGGAAACTTGAAAGTACAGCTTCCAAGAGCAGTGATCATTTGTTTACTTTGTATCTTCTTCTTAGAAAGGTTGTAGCAACAAGTAATTTGCTTAAACCTGGTCTGAGAAAGTCTTATTCACGTTCTAGTGCAGTTTGTGTGTAATGATGAAACAGCTGTAAGACATTCACTTAAGTGCTCTTCCATGTTTGTCACTCACAATTATACCAAAGATACTTTAAGGAACTCTGATAACAAGAACCAAAACTGAGTTCATAGTTTTTTGCCTGTAAAGGACAGTAGGCACAAGTCAGCCTATATTATTGTTTTGTATTTTCTTCTTTTAAGTATAAGATCAAATGACATAATGAAATCACAAAACACAATGGCCTATAACATTAAAGTATTCTTTTTAATATGTTGAGAATAATTATTTGCAAATTGAAATCTTTCCTTTAAATATTTTGACTTTTCAATGAAAATGCAAATATTAGTTTTTAATTTTAATAAAAGTTAAAACATTATTTGACTCCTCTTCAATATAGTATGCAATAAAATCAAGGTAGAAATCACGATACAGAGTTAAAAGCTTAAATGTTAATTATAAACCTGGCCAATGGGCAATTACGATGTACTTATTAAGTGGTTCCATTAAGATGAATTATCCTAATATGGTTCTTAAATTAGCTCCAAATTTGCATAATAAGTAATAATTATAAATATTAAAGGTCCTATCTGCTATTTCATTAACAATATCTCCTTTGAACATAGTTATGGAGGTTAGGAGGTTATGTTCAAAATATAATACTCATACAAAAATTTTCCCTGGCAAGCTAATCTTTTTTTTACTAAATTACAAAGCTAGAGACACAAATCTACATTTAGTACAAATAATTACTGCACTAATGCTTTTATTTTAACATGAAACTTTTCTTCTAAATAGTTGACAAAATGCCTAGGGACAGACTCCTGCATCATAATTAAATTTAGTCAAACAAACCACACAAAAGCCCACATTTCTATCATGAAGTGAACCCTGGAAAATAATTTTCTACTGCATATTTAAATTCTGTTGGTATAGTTAAAGAAATTCAGACTAAGAAAATACTGACCAGCTTTCACTGACTTGTAACAAGAGTCAGCAACACATAAAGTTGTATAAGGTATTACATTACATTGTTGGCTCTCCATTAATAAAATTGACAGGAAGGAAAATTCAAAAAGAAACAGATGTGGAAAGACTGAAAATTTCCCCTGTTCAGTTGAAGTTGGGAATTATAAAATAAAAGATGATTGTGTTATTCTTGTTGCATACCACAAAATGAAATTTTATATTAACTTAATTTAGTCTAGGATCTAGAAGGAGAAAAGATGCATGTCATAATATACACCAAATACATAGGAGAGTTATAACAAACTAAAAACCTGAATGCTGGTGGGTTGTTTTTGTTTGTTTTTCCATTTTTTTTATTCATTTTACATCACTGCTTTTACTCCTGGTCAACGCCCCCCCCCATCCCTTCCTCACTCCCCTCTCCCCTACTCCTTTGAGACTGTGAAGTTCTCCCTGAGTATTCCCCACTGTGACAAACCAAGTGTGTGCAAAGCTAAACGCATGCTCTCCACTGAGGCCAGACAAGGCAGCCAGCTGAAAGAACATATTCATTAGACAGACAATAGCTTTAGGTTTAGACCTTGCTCCACTTCTTGGAGACCCACATAAGACTGTGCTGCATCTACTACATATGTTCAGGGAGGCTTAAGTCGAGCCCTTGTATACTCTTTGGTTGGTGGCTCAGTTTCTGAAGGCCCAAGGATCCAGGCTAGTTGAGAGTCTGGTGGTCTTCCTTTCAAGTTCCTATCTCCTTCGGGCCCACAATCCTTTCCCTAACTCTTCCATAAGAGTCCCTAAACCCCAACCACTGTTTGGCTGTGGTTCTCTGCAATCCTTTGGGTGAGTTGCTGTGTGGAGTCTCAGAGGACACCCTTGCTTGAACTCTATCTGCAAGCATATGAATATCATTAATAGTCTAAGGGATTGGTGCTTGCCTATGGGATAGCTCTCTTGTTGGCCTGATTATTGCTTGGCCATTCCCCCAGTCTGCTCTATCCCGGTTCCTGCATTTCTTGTAGATAGTATATACTTTGGGTGGAAACTTTTGTGGGTTGCTTGGCATCCCTCCTCAGGTTTGATATCCTCAATACTATGAGTCACCGCTAAGGTTACCCCCATTGATTCTTGGGAGCTTTCCCAATCCCAGGTCTCTGGCACATCCTCAAGATGTGCCAGCTGTTGCAGATTTCTATTCATTCTGATGGCCTTCTGGCCATCTGTCTTATTTCTCCCCACAGTTGATCCCAATCCGCCCCCCCCCCCCAATTTCTGTCCCTATCCCCTCTCGCACCCAGTTCCCTCTCTCCATCTACTTCCTATGCTGGTTTTTATAGTTATTTGCCAAGGAGTTAGTTATTGTTCCATGTGTTGGATTTTAGTGTTTTTAGTGATGGGGAGGGATGGGAACAGGAAACTGAACAAAAGGTATTATGCTAAGTGTGGAGTACCTCAACAAGCAACCCACTGTGGTATGTTTTGTACATTTTTCAAGTGTATATAAATTCAAATTCAAAGCCAATGGAAAAGTGAGTAAGTTTATTTGTATGTCTTATCACAAAGAGTATCTACATAAAATAGTTGCTACAGCTTACAGACGCATTAGGTTCCAGTAGAAAGAGGAGCTAAAGTAAACAAAGGTGGTTGGAGGAATGTAATGTTGGCCTGTGAATGTGACAAAGAGTTTTAAGGGGACATATTGATGGCTTGCAGACATGGTTTGTTTTGTAGGGTAAGGGCAGAATTCACTACAAAGAAGTACACCCTCTGTGATCCAATCATGAATTATCTGTGCTTTCCAGGAATATAACTTTAGCTGATGATGAAGTAATGATTCTGTCTTCTGTAATTTAGTGCCTTCCATTTCAGGTTGAAATGGTTAATAAGTACTAGAATTTACTGAAAATATGAATAATAAATACCAAGAAATTTATGGATGGGTGGCTTTTTGTTCAAGCCATATTATATATTAAAGAATTGAACCTCTATCATATATTGTTCAAAGTTCAAATATGGATTGATGCCAAGCATGCATTAAGTTCTTTTGGACTTGGCCCTTGACTCCAAATTAAAATGCACAAAGTGATTTCTGACCTAAAGATATCCATGTGAGTTATTCACTACGTATCTTGGATGGTAATCAGAGGGCATGAACAGATAATCCAGGCTTTTAAAAAGAGAAAAATGATTAAAAGAGCAAAATACACAATCCATCAAATTTTTTTATTTGCTTTGGCATTATGGGATTTTTGAGTTACTATGTTACTATTAAATAATGACTTATAAGGTGGAAATTACTTATTAAAATTGTTATATTAATTTAATGTGACTAAATTAAAATACCATATTTCCTGGAAAAGTTGGATTAAGTTTTGAGAAAATAAAAATATTTACTACTGTGGAAAATAATTAAAAGAATAACCATCCTTCTTATTTGGGATTATTAAATATAATAGAAAATTTACTCTATTATAGAACTAGTCCTATGTTCTAGAGAGTTCTAGAATAGTGACAGCATTGTTTCAGTTTTGTAATTGAATAAGACTTTGTATTGTTAGTATTGTAATAAATATATGAAGAATAACAGCAATGCTCAATTATCATTCCATTTTTGGACTTTTAGCATGCAGCACCAAATTTTATATTCCTTTTCACTAATTAGATATAACCTATGAAACAATCTAACAAAACTGATTAATCAGAAACTGAAGTTGTGTGTTAATTATGATCCATTGAAACATTTTATACTGCAGCATAAGCTTTTTATATTATCTTCAGCTTGAAAAGCTAATGTTAATTACTGTATGGATTAATAGCTGTCAAGTGTGTCCTACTTTCGGGATAAATGAATATAAATTAGTTTCATATTTTGGCAATAAATATAGTACATTACTTTTCAAATTCTTTTAACTCTTATATGCACATATCTTTGTAGAATTCTGAATAGTAACGACATAGTTTTCTGCAAAGAAAATCCTTCTGAATTCTAAAGCTACAAGAATCAATGTTGGTTCTGTTTCTTCCTGTGTGTAATTGAGCTTGTTGCCTGAGTCAACTACAAGGATGAGCACCCTAGGAGGACTCTCTGGAGATTAAACCAGTGCTAAGGCAGTGACCCTTAACTGCCCCCATCACAAACCTTTATGCCATTTCCCACTAACACACTGCTTTGTTCATTAGACATGAATAGACATTAAAATATTTTTGTTTTCCTGTTAGTTGTTCAGTATTTAAAATTTTAATTCCACTTTGCTTAGGGCAAAAGGGAAATAAACCTGGAAAGTTGTAAATAAATTTCTAAGAATGTTAAGCTTGTCTATTTTACTCTGCACCCACTTCTTTGTCTTTCATTTTTTTCCTTTATGTTTTATCTGTTTTTCATGATTCATTAAAGTCCTTAGACTCTGCAGTGTAAGATGGTGATTTCTAAAAATTGAGAAGCCTATGGCTTACAGCAGACTAAAGTTCTATTAACAATCTATAGAAAGATGAATGCTCCATTAATGTATATAAAATATGTTCTTATAGCTTTATTTTGTGTGTGTGTGTGTGCTTATGTGAGCACATATATACATGCTTGACATAGCATATCTGTGGAGATCAGAAGAAAGCTTAAGATAGTTTTCTCCTTTTACCATGGGGTTCAGAAGATTAAACAAGGGATTCAATCATAGCAGAAAGCAGTTTTACCCCAAAACCTGTTTCACTGCATCCTTTGTCTTGCAATAATTCAGTGTTCAAGTCCCCAACATCAGAGTCTCTTTACTCTCATTGATCTCACGGTCCAAAGCAGTGTTTATTATTGTCATCACTGCTACTTCTACTACCACAATTGTTACTGTAGTTATTATGAATACTGGGTTTCATGTATGAAAATAGATAATGTAGGAAAGGTAACCTAAGAGTCCTAGTCTTCCTTCCTTCATGCTTTTGGTACTGAGATACATGATACATTCACCTATTCAGATTACACTGTGCTGTAATTAGAGCTAGGATTTCATGCTCACTGAACAAGTTATCTTCCAATGAAACTACATTCTGACCCCTATGATTAATTTTTTCTAATGTCCCTTGATGCCATTCACTGTTCTTGTTTTCCTCACTTAGTAGTATAATTAATACACAGCAACAAAGAACCAGCAGTAATATTATAAAACAAATTAAAGTCACTTCCAACTCTTTTGTATTCTTAGTTGTTCAGCCACCTCTGCACTCTACCATGGTCACCCTGATTAATTTTATCCTCGAAGCTTTCCTTGCTCTTGATACTTGGCACTTAAAATTTATGGCCAGCTTGATAGAGAGAAAGAAAGAAAGAAAGAAAGAAAGAAAGAAAGAAAGAAAGAAAGAAAGAAAGAAAGAAAGAAAGGAAAAGAAAAGAGAGGGGGAGGGAGGGAAGGAAGGAGGGAGAGAGGAAGGAAGGAAAGAAGGAAGGAAGGAAGGAAGGAAGGAAGGAAGGAAGGAAGAACATTTTGTTGAAGTGCCTGCCCAGACAGAGACTTCAGGAAGATAAAAATACATATAATCTCTTATACATAGATTATCAGGAAGATAATTTATGTATAAGAGAATAAAGTTAATTTTTGAAGGGCATAATCTAAGCTATCCTATCAAGTAGTCAATTGTTGTCTTTTTCCCCTCTACGAGTCCTGGATTAGTTTTCCTGAGCCCCAAATAAAAAAAAAATGGTATGAAATAATTGGTATATTTTCTATGCCACAATTGTGAAGCAACCAGAAATCTAGAGATGTGCATCACCATGAGACTCTAGCATTATATCCTTCCTCCAGTCATTGCTGCCTTTCTCTCCTCCTCCTCCTCCTCCTCCTCCTCCTCCTCCTCCTCCTCCTCCTCCTCCTCTTCCTCCTTTTCTTCTTCTTCCTTCTCCACCCCACTCCTCCTCCTCCTTGTCCTTTTTCCCTTCCCCCACCTCTACCCCTTCTCCTTCTTCTTCTTCCTCTTCCTTCCTGTTATGAGTCTTCCTAACTATAACATTACAACTTATCTTCCTCCAGCTTCTCTTAGTCTAGGATGATACTTATTTTCTAGACTTCTGACCTAAATCTTAGAGTCTTCCTATGCTACTTTCACAGTATTTTTCCTGACTTCACTCTTTGTATTTGGTCAAAAAACCTTAGCTTTCCTTTGTCTCAATAACCTTGCACTAACTTGATTGCATTCCTACTAATACTCACTTCTAAAAGTATTATACATGCAGGTCTTAGAGTTGAGATGTTATTATCTATTTGAGAGAAAAACAATACAATCTACAACACTTCTCAACTTGGAAATAACAGGTTAAAAGAATCATCCTTTAAGTTGTTTAGATAAAAAAGATTTTGATGTTATAATACACAGCACTCTAAACTTGTAGGATGAATATAGTTTCCTTTTGAAATTTGACTTATAAATATTTATACACATTACATCTTCTATCATTGTTATAGATGTACAGACTATGCCATCTCAGGAGTTTTCACAAACTTATACATATATGTTTTTGAGGCTGTATGATTCCATAACTTGAGAATGATACTGACAAATCTGTTTCTAACTAAAAAAAGAAGTAGGCACTACTGCATCTGGAGAACAATCTAAGGGATTGGGGACTTAAGGAAACTCATTTGGAAGTGATCTTTTGATATATTTTTATGTGTATGTGATTGGAAAGGGATTAGAGTGCCTTTGCTCATCTTAAGGAGTCAGAAATAGCACGGTGGGGTCAAGGATGTGAGGAGGCAAATTTAAGTTCAATGTAGAGAGTGCCAAATTTGATAATATCCCAGCTCAAAATCAAATATATGTGACATTAAACTCCTCTGGGAGATTGTTCAGATGTGGTTAATACCTTCCATTACGTTCAGAGATATTGAATAAGCACAAGTTATGTGAAAGAGTTGGGGCTATGGCCTAAGTTAAGCAGAGGTCGAGAATTTTGCTTGGATAAGTGGTTATACTGGTCTTATCTAGTGTCCTAAAAGTTCTTTCTCTCTCCGATTTCAGTTTTGGTGTACTTCTAAACCTCCAGAAACAGATTTAAAATAGCTTTTAAGCTTAATTAAACCCAGAAAGGGTTTGACCATTAAAAGCATTGAAAAAAAAAAAAAAAAAAAGAGGACTTTCTAGTGTGTGTGAAACCATGTACTAGCCACATCAGCTCAGTCTCTGGTAAGGCATGTTTTGCTTTTGTTTTCATTTCTTCAACCGCATTCACAACTATATGGAGAGTTTTAGTAAGACGGGTGATTTTTAAGACATAAAACATCTTACCCTATGTAGCCTAGGGAAGAGAATACGCACTAACACATTAGATGGTAGGGAATAGGCTAATTATTTCTTAACTTAATTACTAGAAGTTCTTGTATAGGTTTTGTTGGCATTAATTTAGCTCCTAGAGGCAAATATGTAAATAGAATGCAAATCACAATAATCAGTAAGCTAAATTGTTTGTAATAAATTTAGATATTTTACATTTCCTCTTGGCTCATCAGAAATAATTAGAAAATGTAAACGATCTGTTTGGAATTAATACGGGTTCGGCACTGCCATTAGTGTTTTCAAGTATTACTCCACACTTGCACCAACTGAAATCACCAGACTTTAAAATGGAAAAGCAGGCACTTTTAATGTATAATTATCCACTGTAGCATATTAACACTTTCAAGTGTCAGATTTGTAATTAAAGAGCAAGGAATCTACCTACAGCTCCCAAACCACCTGCCAATCTGGCCTTATTACTGAAGAGCTTGAATAAATAAAGACTTCATTTTATTCGAAATTTGTGGTAAACACAGCTCATTGTGATTGATTAACTTCTAGCTACAAATGATCAAGGGAAAAATGCGAAGAATATGATATGAGTGTCTCCAATGAGAGTGAGGCCCTCACTGCAGAGACTCTGATATTTAGCTGGTGATATACAAAGACTGAAACCTGCTTCATAATCATAGAGTTCACAACCTAGGTGAATTCTGTTAAGAATGAATATTTCATCTTAATTAGAAAGTGATAATTCATCCACTATTTGCCTGTGAAAAAAATTAAATATGATGATAAATCTTTCCAGTGAAGAAATTCAACTCTGAGAAGGCTTTACTGATGAGTTCTAGAAAAAATTTTAAAATATTAAAAATTCTGTATAAACTGCTCAGAAATACAGAAAAGTAATTCTTTTTTTTCCAATTGATATTGAAGACAGAATTATAAAACCAAAAATCAACAAAATATATATGAAAACTAAATAATTTCTTATTAGAATATATTTTCAACATATTAACAAACTGTATCTATAATATGCAAAATGTGTATCAAAACCAAATGTTGTTCATCAAATTTAAAAATGAATAGTCTGGTTCAATGTTTGAAAATGATTTTATATAATTTAACAAACACATCGAACAAGTAAATGAAAAAATACTTTCTTAGTATAAGAGAAAACCACGTCTTTAAAATATTTAATGTCTACTCATGCTAAAAGCTATTCAGTGAGTAGGAAAAGAAGAAAATACCCTCAAATGGATTACAAGTATACAAATGAATTTCAGAACAACAGCTAATATAATTTGTAATTGTGTGTAGATAAATGGTATATGAATAAATGCTTCCTCCTATAATCAAACCAAAGTGGTCATGTGTTACCATGTTTACATTACATTCTGGCTACAATAACAAGTTGATACAATAAAAGCAGACAAATTAAGTGAAAATCTGACTGGATAAAGATCAAAATTAAAGTTAAATTGCTCCTGTGTTTAAGTGTCATGGTAATGTGTGTAAAAAATTCTAAATAGCCAATCAGATAGCCATTAGAGCTAATTAAAGAAATTAATATGCATATACGATACAAGCTTAGTATAACCAATTTATTTGGGCCTCTGTAAAATAGTTTTAACAAACTGTAGTATAAACAAACTGCATTTTCCAATAAAATCAGTGGATATAAAATATTAAAATTTAGTGAAAAATTCTCAAGATATAAATATCAAAGTTCGCACACAGTAAGAGGAAAAAAGAATGACTGCATTGGCTAGTAATAACATGAAAATGATTAAGGAATGGCAATCTTTAAAATAATGTGGTACTGGCTAGTTTTTATTGTCAACTTGATACAACCTTGTAAATGCTGAAGCCCTTTAAAATAGTATCTCATGTTGTAGTGACCTGCAATCAGAAAACTATGATTGTTGTTATTTCATAACTTAATTTTGCTACTGTTATAATTCATAATGTAAATATCTGTTATCCCTGATGGTCTTAGGTGATCTCTCAAGTGACCTGTCACAGACTGAGAACCCTATAATTTAGAGTAACCTCAGAAGAGAGTACTACAACTAGTTACCGGAACAGGTTGGCTGATGGCTATGTGTCTAAGATATTGTCTTCCATATTGCTTCTTGTGGAAAGGCCTGGCTCACTGTGAATGGTTCCATCCCTATGCAGGTGATTCTCAGCTACATAAGCAAACTAGCTGAGCAGCTATAGGGCAAGCCAGTAAGCAAAATTCCTCTGTGATTTCTGTTCCAGTTCTTCAGTTTGAGTTTCAGCCCTGATGTCTTTCAATAATCAGTTGTGACACAGAAGTATCAGCTGAAAAAAACCTTCTCTCAACCATGTTACTTTGGTCAGAGTGTTTTATCACAACAGAGAAGCAAATCGGAGTAAATGTAATTTTAAAATTAAAGTGTAGGGGGGGTTAGAAGATAGATATGCTTATGGTAGTTTCAGTTTCAAAATGTTATATAAGGTTAAATGTAAAGAGTAATCACCAAAAGGAAAGAAAAAAAGAATTAAAAAAAAAAAAAAACGAAGTAAAGAAACCAAAGAGGGAAGGAAGAAATGAAGAACCAGGATCTTAAATATTAGCACAGAGAATGAAGGATACAAATATTTGGTTATACACCTCATTGCTTCAGATTCAATACATAGGTGATAGATACATAAATAGATAGCAGATAGATACTTACATAGATGATACATACATATATACATACATACATACACACATACATACATACATACTACATAGAGTTAATGAACCATCAAAGATAATTAAGCCAAAACCCAAATATAATTAAATATAATTTTGAACACACTTAATAGATGAAAAGAAAGTAATCGAGTATAACAAGAAAAAAATAATTTAAACTAATAAATGAATGAACTTGAATTAGTTGATATTTTATAACCCCATGCAGGTGTTCTAATTGTATGATGTCATAGTTACCTTAAGCTGTATACTTGTATAAGCCCCATAGTCAACTTGGAAGGCAGAACCTCAAATGATGAATTGCCTGATTAGAGTGGCCTTTGGTAATATCTGTGAGAAAATTTTCTTATATTGTAATTGAAGGGGAACCTATCCCTTTGTGAACAAGGCATAAAGTATTAGCCAAACAAGTCTAATGAAGCAAGCCTGTGAGCTTCTTCTCTCCTAGTTCACTGCTTGAATTCATGCCTTTAGATTCCTCCTTAAATTCCCGAGTTACCTCAGTGATAGACTGTAACATGTAAGTATAAACCAAAATACATGTTTCTCCCCAGGCTGCCTTTTAGTCATGGTGTATATCACAGCAACAAAACAGCAAACTAAAGCAGAAATACTGTCTTCATTTCTTTGCAACAGGAGATAGACCATAGATCGGAAGGCCTCCAGTAGTTACTAAGCACATTTTCTCTCATTCTGACAAGTTACAACTCTAGAAATGTTTCAGAGGAGCTGTAAGCCCTAGGAAAGTAGGCCCAGTTGACTTAACCAGATAAATCTAGGGTCTACCCCAATAGTGTAGTCCTGGTCGTCTGTATTCCACATAAAATCAAATATTTCTCTTTTTTCTTATAGAAATACTCATTTCTACTAGACATACTTGGATATATGATGCCTGATGGACTTGAACATTTGCAATAATGAAAACACCAAATATACCATCTGCCTAGTTCTTCCTTCTTCTGAATGATATTTCCCTTGTATTTCTTTGGGTTCTACTAAAATATTTTGCATGACCATATCTACTATGAAGTAAGAAATACTGACTCACCCACCTTCTATTCTGAAGGATATTTCTCAATATCCTACAAATACATGGAAACTGAACAACTACATACTCAATGACCACTGGGTCAAGTAAGAAATTAAAAAAAAAAATTTTAAGAATTTCTAGAATCTGATGATACAACATACCATCAGATATGGGACACAATAGTAGCAGTATTTAGAGAAATGTTCATAGCACTATGTGCCTTATAAAGAAATTAGTGAGATCTCGTTCTAGGAACTTGACAGTACACTAAAAAAATCTGGAACAAAAATAAGCAAACATCCTCAAAAAAAAAAAAAGTAAAGAACTGAAAATAAACACACTTGAGGGTGAATTCAAAACCCCAATAAAAGAATTTCTGGAAGTATTACCATCCCATATTGCAAGCTGGACTACAATGAAATACTAATAAAACCCACATGGTATTGGCACTAAAAACAGACAAGTTTTTGGTAATGTAACCGAACCTAAGACCCAGACCCAGAATTAGGCTCACACACCAATGGAGACTCCAGTCCAAGTGGATAAAAGACCTCAATGTAAAACCAGATACAGTATGTCTGAAAGAAAAGAAAGTAGGGAATAACCTTAAATTTAATAAATAAGACCTCATGAAACTGGAAATTTTCAGCCATGTAAAAGGCTCTGCCAAAAGGAATAAACACCAACCTACAGAATGGGAAAGCATCTTCACCAGCTCTACTTCCTACATAGGATTAATATCCAAAATATATAAAGAACTCATAAAACTAGACATCAATAAACTAAATAACTCAATTAAAAAATGGGATACAGAGCTCAACAGAGAATTCTCAACAGGGCTAAGAAACACTTAAAGTAGTGTTCAACATCCTTAGCCATCAGAGAACTGGGTGAGTGGAGAGTGGGGAGATGATCAGGAGGTAACAAGCGATTAGATAGGAAGGAGAGAGTTAGAGGAGAGAGAACTGGAATCAGGGGTAGGGCGTCTCTGGAATGAGCTAGAAACCTAGAAAAATGGAAAAACCTCCAGGAATCTATTAGGATGACTCTAGCTAATACTCCTACCAATGGGAGATATGGGACCAGAAATGGCCATCTCCTGTAACCAGAAGAGTCTTCCAATGGAGGGACTGTGAGGCCAGTCTAGGCACTAAACCTTAGGCCCACAATATTTTCTGTCTACAAGATTTGTAGGAGTAAAATTTGAACAACAATTGAGGGAAGGGCCAATCAATGACTAGCTCATCTTGAAACACATGAGATGAGAAACATCCCTTCCCTGACACTATTAATCATATTCTACAATACTTGCAGATGTGTGCCTAGCATAACTGTCATCTGAGAGGATTCACCCCGGAGCTGATGCAAACAGATGCAGAGACCACAACCAAACATTAAAAGGAGCTTGAGGAATTCTTTGGAAGAAGGAGAATGGATTAAAGGTGTCACAGAGGTCAAAGATACCACAAGGAAACAAACAGAATCAACTAACCTGGTCCCAAAGTTACCCACAGCGACTGAATGAACAAACAGAAAGCATGCATTGGACAGAACTAAGCCACATATGTCAACAGTTGTGCAGCTTGGTTTTCATATGGGATTTCTAATAGCACGGGCTGTCTCTAACTCTGTTTCTTCCCTTATGTCCCTTTCTCCTAACTGGCCACCTTATCTAACCACAATAGAAGATACACATATTCCTCCTGAAACTTGATATGGCAAGTTGGGTTGACATCAATCAGCCCTTCCTTTTCTGAGAAGAAAGGGAAAAAGAGAGGATTAGAGGTGAGATGTTGGGGTGGGGGAGAGACAGAGACAGAGGGAGACAGAGACAGTCAGAGAAAGACAGAAACAGAGTATGTAGGGAGAGGAGGGAAGGGGAAGATGTAATTGAGATGTAAATATTAATTAGAAAAATAAATCAATAAGTAAAAAACACATGGGAAGACACAAAATAAAGAAAAATATGTCCTAAGAATCCAAAGTAAGTAGGCCAAAGAAGAGGCCATAACTACTTAAGAAACACCATTTAGCCTACCCTTGCCCACCATTTAGCCTACCCTTGCCATTAAAGCATCTTGAGATTTGAACTTCTAGAAACACAAAGTGCATGTATGAAAGGAAAGTCATTGAAACAAGCTGAATAGTGGATATTTATATCAGATATATTAAGGATTAAATAATACTCTTTTGTGGTATAATATATGCTCAGAAATTAATTTTAAGAACTCTTTAGCTCAATAAAATTTGTTGCTTTTTTTGATGTATATAGAACTCAGGTAATCATGCTCTTAACTTAGTCTTTTCCTCCTTGGAAAACTTTCCTTCTGCTCTCTTTTTTTTTATTTGTTTACTCTTAAGGACTAACTCAGACACAACATATGCTATTACATTCATAAACGTGCATCTTGCTCTATTATGTCATACAATAATGCCAATACAATAATGCAATAACGTATGATTGAACACCTTTTTAATCCCATGAGGAGCTCCTAACAAACCAATAGTACACTTTGTTTTCATTACCGCAAAACTCGTATCATTAGTAAAATAAGCAGCAGTTGAATTGCTATAAATTGGATTCAATGTAACATTTATTAACTAATGCTTTTCTGCTATTATAAACTTAATGACCCCTTCTTTAAGACACCAGTCAGGGAATGTTGTTTACAATAAAAACAGACAAGTTATTATGTACTTTAGAAGAAATTTGTTACAAAATATAATCAAAATTTATAAGCAAAATTTTTTACTTTAAAATCTCAGGACTTCATAATAGTTTGGGGCATTTCTCAACCTTTGCTCCAATGAAAAGTCATAGAAATTATGGCTACCCTTTTCCATAATGTATAAATTGGCACTGAGCAGGGCTCATAAAATATCAGTAACTTATGTAAAATCTGAAGGATTCAGTTGTGTTTTAAGAATCTCTTTACCGATTCTCATTAACATTCTACAATTTTTCTCCCAAACTTATTGTATAAAAATGGAAATAATATAATATCAATAATTTAGCAATACCAATCTTTGAATATTTACTAAACGTGAAAGCTATCACCAGAATATTTATGTGCTAAGATTAATTTAATTGGCACAAAATTCTGCATGTTTAATTATGGCACATTATAAATTTCTTTTCAGCTACTTAATGCACTTCTAGAAAAGATATTTTTTGGAAAAAATAAAGCAAAAAAATATTATTGATGTATTTATAAATGAGAATTCAATGAAAAATTGATTTTTGAAATTGCCTTTAGCCATATAGTGAAATTGATTCTACTGCTGATTGATCTTAGAAATAAGCAACAATTTTTACTAAATGATAATCAATGCATTTAATTTGGGGCCAGTTATTAATTTTTATTTAAAAAAACACTTTACTTTTTTCTCTTACAAGCTTTTTATAAAAATAACTGCATAATATAAACCATAAAGCAAGATAAATTTATATTACATTTTTAAACTGACAAAGTCAATACGACATTTCTTTTGATTAAAATAGTGTTTAAACTGAGAAGATCCACTGGAATAATATTCATGTTCCTCACAAAGCCTATGGTATTACGTTGTCACACATCATGTAGAAGCTAAGCCCCGCAGCATCCCATTCTGGATTTAACAACTAGAAATCGAGAATGTCATATTTACGCCATCAGAGTGTCATATTTACACCATCAGAATGTCATATTTACGTCTTGTTCCTGTGGTTATCCAGCTTTATGAAAACAGATGTCAGCAGATCCATGTTTGTCTTGCTATAATAATTTTCAGGAAATAAAAAAAAACAAATTTTGAAATTTTATATTTTATACATGGTAATAGATTTTAATGTATTCAGCACCATGTACACACATACTAAGTAATTCTTAGAAATTCTTCAGATAGAATAAGAAGGACTGCCCTTGAATTAAAATTGATTGAAAAACATTCAAAAGGACCCTATTAAACTGTAGCTGACACTGTAAACTTAATGCTACATTTTTGCACTTCTGAAATTACAGTGTCCAAATAAAAATGATATGGGGAAAATCTATGAACAAAAAGTAAATATTTGTCATTTTAGTCATTAATTTTTTAATGTTTTATTTGAATGTGTGGTGTTACGAATTTGGGAAATTAATTGATGAGAAGGCAAACTACAGCTCTGGCTGTTTCATCAGCTTCTTATCAATCTCACTGACAGATTCAACATGCCATGTTTTAGACTTAGAACTTTAACAAGGCAACATCTTGTGAAATTTTTCTCCTAGCCATTTTAGCTCATGTCTTTCTTCATAAACATGCATGGCTCGTGTTAAGGAAGTAAATGTCACACAACCAAGTCAATGAGATGATGTTCTTCTGAGAGTCATGTTGGTGAATCTCTGATGCCTGCTGGGCATCTTATAGGCTTTCCGAGTTGATTTCTGAGCTGACATGTTTAGTGTCGACAGTAAACATGACAGAATCCATACTCACCTGGGTTCTGAATCACTGTGTAGGCCAGTGGGGCTTATCTTGATGACAGTAATGGAAGGGGGAAGACTTACCCACTGCTTCATATCTGGGATCCTGACATGTGTAAGTGGAAAAAAGAAAATGGGTATCAGGAATGCATGAATTCACTCTCTGCATGGAGATGTAATGTCACAAGCTACTTCAATTCAATGTCTTTGACATCTTTGATTGGATAAAATGTATTCTTTAACTATAAACAATAAAAGGGTTTTTTAAATCTTGCTTTGTCAAGATATTTATTCAAACAGCAATAACAATTAAGGGATGACCAAAAGAAAAATAATTCTAGCTTTCTGTTTTTATACAAGAAATATACTCAAAAATTATTTTATTATATAGACATTTTTATTTTCTGTTCTTTAGTAGCTATATGTACAAAATTTCCTTTCTAGATGACTCAGTTTAATAGGTGTGTTTCCAATATTAATAGATAGAAAATACCTCTTAGAGATGTTAAAAATTTCCATTCTCTCCAACCTAGAACTGTTATATACCAACATCATTAGTTGAAGATACTTTTGTTATTCCACTGTGTAATTTCGGCTTCTTCATCTAGGAAACCAAAAATTTGTGGTTTGACCTCTGGTTCTTAATTTTGTTGATCAATGTGTCCATTTTGTGACAATTTTATAATACAGATTTTTTATAATACATATTTTATAATACATATTTTATAATACATATTTTATAATACATATTTTGTTACTATTGTTCTATAGTATAACTTTTAAGATCACGGATGGAAGATCTTTCTATTTCCTGAGATCTTCTTTAATTACTTTCTTCAAATTCTTGAAGTTCTTGTTATATATTCTTTCACTGGCTTGGTTAAAGGTACCCAAGATATTTTATATTATTTGTGGCTATTGTTAATATTGTTTTTTCTGTGATTTTTTTTTCAGTCCATTTGTCAGTTTTATATACTTGAGCTACTGACTGTGTGTTTTGGGTGTTTTGTTTTGTTTTGTTTTTTACTTAATCTTGTGTCTTCTTACTTTCCTGAAGGTAAAAAGCTGTAGATGCTTCTTAATAGAAATTTGGGGTCATCTATGTATATTACCATATTATCTGAAAATAGTGATATTTTGACTTCTTTTTCAAACATTCCTTGATCTCCTTTAGTAATATAATTACTATAGGTAGGGCTTCAAGTACTATATTAAATAGATATGGAGAGAGCGGATATCCTCATCTTCCTGATTTTTGTAGGAAACAACATAAAACGTTCATGACAATAACACCTCCTAATTCATTAGTCAGGATCATATTGGAAAATATGAAAATGAATAGCTGCACAAAGATTATCTGTTAATATTATTTGTTTTATGTTGAAATTTTTTTGTATTTACATTTAGCATATATGTCTTAGTCATCATCAATGAAGCTTCTTTTACAACTAATAGAAACCATTATAGACATCAACATCCAGTCAAAATGTAGAGACTATGTAACTTGGGATACAGAACTTGAAGTAGAAATTTTTGGTTTCTTTGGAGACTCAGTTGTGTCATGTGATTTTTTTTTCTGGAAACTTTCTTATTAAAGAATGATTTGCTGAAGCAGACACGTGAGAGGATGTTTTGAAATGAACAGACATCTGGAAACAGCCTCAAAAAAGGGGCATGTTATGTTTTGCTGGAGGAGATGCTTCAGAGAACACATGACGTTTGGAAAGGATATAAATATATTCCAACAGACAGTGGACAATGCTGGATGGTATTAATATGCCTTACCATTCTTTGCTTGCCATTGTTTGTCATGACTTCATAGAGAGAAACACACTAAAAAACTACAGGTGATGCTCTGGCAGCTTCTTGCCACTTTTGCAGACTCTGGCTGCTTGGAAAAGCCTCACCATGTTTTCTTCTGGGTTGGCCTGCCATTGCTGATTCATGACTGATGTTTGCTAGTGGATCAAGCTCTTACTGCTGATTCTTGTGAACTGAATTGCTGATAACCTGACAACCCAGATTGGATTTGTTTCAAAGAACTATTTCCAAACAGGTTCACAACCTCCTTTGCTCTATTAACCTTTCTGTTCCACTACCTCTGGCTAGAAGAAAGATTGAAACATTTAAGAATCCTTATTAAAAATAGGTTTTGATTGATATTGTTGTTCTTCCTATGGGGTTGCAAAACCCTTCCCCTTCTTCAGTCATTCCTCTGATTCCTCTATTGGGGTCCCCATGCTCAGTCTTATGGTTGGCTGCAAGCATACTTGTTTGTATTGGTAAGGGTCTGGTAGATTCTCACAGGAAACAGCTATACCAGGCTCTTGTCAGCATGCACTTCTTAGCTTCAGCAACTGGGTTTGGTGGCTGCATATGGGATGGATCCCCAGGTAGGTCAGTTTCTGGATAGCCCTTCCTTCAGTCTCTGCTCCAATCTTTGTCCCTGTATTTCCTTTAGACAGGAGCAATTCAAGGTTAAAAATTTTGTAGAATGGTGGGTAGCCTTATCCCTCAACTGGGGGACATGCTAACATCTTGATAGGGTCTCTAGAGGTTCTCTCTCCCCTATGTTGGGTATTTTGTCTAATGTCTTCCCCACTGGGTTCTGGGAGCCTTTTTGTTTTTCTTGTGTATGGGACTTTCCATTGCTTACCCCTAGTTCTTCATCCCCCATCGCTACACACCTCTGTTCAGTTACCTGACCCTAGGTGCATCTCCCTGTTCTCCTCCAACACCCGATCCTGCTCCCCCTTTTTCCTTTCCCTCTTCTCTTTTCCTCACATGTCCCTCCCACCCTCTACCTCCCATAATTATTTTGTTCTCCCTTCTAAGTAGGACTGAACTTT
The DNA here is from genome assembly GCF_011762505.2 of Arvicanthis niloticus. Lineage (NCBI taxonomy): Eukaryota > Metazoa > Chordata > Mammalia > Rodentia > Muridae > Arvicanthis > Arvicanthis niloticus. The sequence continues at coordinate 9,494,155 of NC_047660.1, read as the reverse complement.
CCACACTTTGGTCTTCCTTTTTCTTAAGTTTCACATGGTTTATAAGTTGCATTGTGGATAAACCACCAACCAAAGAATACTCATGGAGGGACCTATGGCTCCAGTGGCATATATAGCACAGGATGTACTTATACAGCATCAATGGGAGGGAAGACCCTTGGTCCTGTGAAGGCTTGATGCCCCTGCATAGGGAATGCTACAGTGGTGAGGCAGGAATGGATGGGGGGTGGGCGAGCACCCTTATAGAAGCAGGGGAAGGGGGTGAGATGGGGATTTGAGGAGGAAAAAACAGGAAGGGGAATAACATTTGAAATGTAAGTAAATAAAATGACCAATAAAAAATTTAGATCAAAATATCTTATAAAATACCAGAAGAACTTGAAGACTATGTCAACAGGAAAAAAAATTCCACATAAGCCCACTGGTAAGTGAAGCTGGTCAATGTTCACAGAGAGATTAGTCTGATCTAGAGATGAGCTCCCACAGATTGAATCCCAACCTGTCATCCCTGGGCACATGCATAAATGGGCAATGCTAAATTGATTTATAAATAAATGAATATAAATAAATAAATAAATAAGTAAATAGAAATATGTACACTAGCCGGGCAGTGGTGGCACACACCTTTAATTCCAGAACTTGGGAGGCAGAGGCAGGCAGATTTCTGAGTTCGAGGCCAGCCTGGTCATCAGAGTGAGTTCCAGGACAGCCAGGGCTACACAGAGAAACCCTTCCTCAAAAAACCAAAATAAATAAATAAATATGTATGCATACATATGAATTTATATGTAACAATAATAATTAAAAAGTCTGCATTTGTGATGGATCTATGCAGAGTTGGAAGGGGTAAAGTGAAGGGTTAAGCAGTGGTGTAGATTCAATGCTTATTGACAAGAGTTCTGAAAAAACTTTAAGCAATAACAAAAACCTCTGGAGAATTTCCTGAGGTTCCTATCAATACTGACAGTGAGAAGCAAGGATTCTAGAAACATAATCTGACAAACAGAAGGAATCCAACGTCTCAGGGTTGAAGTTCAGGAAAGCTCCACAGAAACAGAGACCTTCAGATATGCTAGCAAAAGCTCACAATGTTTCAAAATGAAAAGCAGATCAAATGGATGAGCCACATAACGGGTGAACCTATATATAAAGTAAAATAGGAGTGACTCTAACTTGTTTAACTGTGAAGACTCAGAAAACGCAGCTCTACATGGACATGAGCAGTTCTGCTTAGATCAAGACTATTACGAAGTCTTTGTGTTCTGTGCTGCAGCTCCTCAACATGACTGACATCACTACAACATATCAGACAGTCCGTTCAGACTTGTTCTCTTGCTTTTCTATTCCTTACCTCAGTCATTCACCCAATGTCCGATTTAAGCATCTACACACAAAGTAAGACTGGGAATAAAACATTCCATGGTTGACTTAGTTAACATTTATATTGCTATGAGGAAACATTATTTGTGTAGTCTCTTAATTACATAGAAGAGAATTTAAATAATATAACTTAAAATGCAATTGTGAAGGGACTTATTTCATGATCATTAAAGGTCTTCAATATCATGAGCATCTTTTAGTTTCATCTTTGAATGTTGTCATTCTAATATTTTAAACAGCAAATTCTAAGTTTGTTTATCAAAGGAACTGAAAAAAACAGCATGCCTTTATATTTAATGAATTAATTTATTTATTGACTTTGTAACCAAATATCATCCCTTTCTCCTCCAATTATACCTACATTTCCTCCTCCCCTTCTCCTGTGAGGAGAGGGAGCTCCACCTCCAGGTCATCTTCCTCCTACACCCCACACACACCCGTCCCCAAGTCATCAAGTCATACAGATATAGACATATCCTCTCTCATTGAGGCCGGATAATATGGCCCAGTTAGGAGAAGGGGATACACAGGTAGGCAACAGATTCACAGACATCCTCCCGCTCCTGTAGTTGGGAAACCTGCATGAGACCGAGCTACCCTTCTACTACATATGTGCAGGAGGCAGAGGTCCAACCCATACTATCTATCTCTTTGGTTGATGGCTCAGTCTCTAGGAGCCTTTAGAGTTTCAGGCTAATTGACTCTGTCGGTCTTCCTGTGGAGTCCTTGTCCTCTTCTGGTACCTTAGTCCTTCCTCAAACTCTTCCATAAGACTCCCTGAGCTCCATCTAATGATACACTGTGGTTGTTTCTATTTACGTTAGCTGCTGGATGGAGCCTGCCAGAGGACCTCTATGATAGGCTTCTGTCTGCAAGCATAACGGAGGATCATAAGTAATATTGGCAATTGCATATAGGCTGGGTTTCAGTTTAGGCTAGTCATTGGTTGGCCATTCCCTGCATATCCGTTCTATCTTTGTTCATGAACATCTCAATCAGGACACATTTTGACTCAATGGTTTTGTAGAAGAGTTGCTGTGCTTCCTTCCACTGGGAGTCCTGCCTGGCTACAAAAGAGAGTCACTTTAGGGTCCATATCCATCACTGATAGAAGTCTCTGCTAAGGTCACCTCCATAGATTTCCTGGAGCCTCCCTGATTCTGTCCCAGGTCGCTGGCAAGTCCTAGATGTGCCTCCCCCACACCTTACACAACACTGTTTTCCATTCTCCCTCCCTTGTTCTCCCTTCACCTAATCCATCCTTCCCAATTCCCTAACCATTCCCCCTCTCACCCAGTTCCCTCCCTCTATGAAACTTTGATATCTATATTATTCCACTTCTGGGAAAGATTCAACCACCCTCCATTGTACCATCCTTGTTATTTGGCTTCTTTGGGTCTGTGGCTTGTAGCATAGGTAACCTGTATACGTTATGGCTAATATCCATTTATAAGTGAGTACACACCGTGTTTGTCCTTTTGGATGTGGGTTACACTCCTCAAAATGATACTTTCTAGTTCCATCCATTTGCCTGAAAAATTCATAATGTCTGTGTTTTTAATAGCTGAATAGGATTTTATTATATAAATGAGCCACAGTTTTTTATCCATTCTTCAGTTGAGGGACATCTAGGTTGTTTCCAGTTTTTGGATGTTATAAATAAGCTGCTACAAACATAGTTGAGCAAGTGTCCTTGTATGTTGGTGGATTATCTTTTGGGTGTATGCCCAAGAGTGAGATAGCTGGGTCTTGACATACAACTATTCCTGATTTCATAAGAAATTACTTTTCAAGGTGGTTATACAAGTTTGCGATCCCACTAGAAAAGGAGGAATATTTCAGTTGCTCTATATTCTTACCACCATATGTTGTCCCTTGAGTTTTTTTATCTTAACCATTCTGATATTTGTAAGGCAGAATATCAGAGTCATTTTGGTTTGCATTTCCCCCATGACTAAGGATGTTAAACATTCCTTTAAGTGTTTTTAAACCTTCAGAATTCTACCTTAAGACCTAATAGAACAGAAAGTGGAGAATAGCCTTGAACTCATTGGTACAGGAGACAACTTACTGAACAGAACACCAACAGCTCAGGTACTAAATTCAACAGTTAATAAATAATACCTCATAAAACTGAAAGCTTCTGTAAAGCCATAGGCACCAACGATAAGATAAAATAGCCTAGAGATTAGGAAAAGGTCTTCAACAATACATCTGACAGAAGGATAATATCCAAAATATATAAAGAACTCAAGAAGTTAGATACCAGAAGCCCAAATAAGCCAATTAAAATGAGGTACAGAGCTAACCTGTGAATTCTCAACAGAGGAATCTCTAATGGCTGAGAAATACTTAAGGAAATCCAAGATACAACTCACAGACCACCTGAAGCTCATGATCAAGGAAGACCAAAGTGTGGGTGCTTTGGTCCTTCTTAGAAGGAGTAACAAAATACTCATGGGAGCAGATATGGAGACAAAGAGAGGGACTGAAACTGAAGGAGAGGCCGTCCAGAGACTTCTCCACCTGGGGATCCATCCCTTGTGCAGTCACCAAAGGTAGACACTGATGTGGATGCCAGGAAGTGCATACTGACAGGAGCCCAATGTAGCTGTCTCCTTAGATGTCTGCCAGAGCCTGAAATATACAGAAATGGATGCTCACAACTAACCACTGAACTGATCATGGGGTTCCCAATGGAGGAGTGAGAGAAAAGACTGAAGGAGCTGAAAGGGTTTGAGGCCCCATGGGGAGAGCAACTATACCAAGCAACCAGAGCTCCCAGGATGTAAACCACCAGCCTGGGAGCACATAGGGAGGGACCCATGGCCCCAGATGTACATATAGGGGAGGATGACATTGTCAGGCATAGGTGGATGAGGAAGTCCTTGGTCCAGTGAAGGCTGTACACCCCAGTGTGGGGGAAATTGTGGGTGGGGGATGGGAGTGGGAGGGTGGGTGGAGGCATATCCTCATAGAAGCAGGATGAGGGGTGATGGGATAGTGGATTCCTGGGTGGGGGGAATGGGAAAAGGGGATTATATCTGAAATGTAAATAAAATATCCAATAAAAAACATTCAATGCATTTTTAGTCATCAAGAAAATGCAAATCAATTACAACCCTGAGATTCTAATGTTTTAAATATTTTAGGTTAATTTTTTAAATTCACTTTACATCCTGATCCCAGCTCCCTCCCTCCTCTTTTCCCAGCCCCACCCCTACAAATCCCACCCACAATTGGCCCTACCACTTCTCCTCAGAGAAGGGTAGACTGCCTTGAGTACCACCTTGCTCTGAGGCATCTAGTACCAGTAGATCTAGGAATATCATCTCCCACTGATGCACAACCAGGCAGTCCAAATAGGGGCAAAGGATTCTAATGGCAGGGAACAAAGACCGAGACACATTTCAGGGGAAACAGGTAAACATCACATTGTATGATAGCTACAAATGTGTTGAGGGTCTAGGTCCAGCTCCTGAGTGCTCCCTGGTTGGTTGGTCAAGCTCTGTAAACCCCCATGGTCTCATGTTAGTTGACTCTATGGGTGTTCTTGTGTTGTCCTTGACCTCTCCTCCTTGCACACTTCTATTTGCCACTCTTCCACAAGAATCTCTGGACTAGGCCTGATGTTCAGCTGTGGGTCTCTGCATCTGCCTCCATCCATTGCTGGATGAAGCTTCTCAGGAGAAAATATTATGAACAAATTCAACTTGATATAGCAGTTCATTTGTCTCATGGCTTATAGTCAGTGGATCTCTCTGGGAAGTCAGGATAGGATACAAACAGGGCAGCAACATGGAGATAAGACCTGATACAGAGGCAATGGAAAAGTTCTATTTATTAGCATATTTTCCATGTCAAGCCCATTCTGCTTTCTTATATTACCTATGACTTCCTGCAAGGGGTGACACTGTCCACGGGTAACTTGCACATAAATTACTTGTCAAGAAAATACTCCAGAGACTTTTGTACAGTCCAATGTTGATGAGATAATTTTTATTATGATTTATTCTTATCAAAAATTACTAAGTTTGCTTCTCAAAACACTGAATTGGAATATCATTTGGCACAGTTGTACTACTCCTGGCTAAATCCTACTATCGCCAAACAACTTTAACAAACCACCAAAATACTCACACCTCTACATTTATCACACTATTATTTAAAATAACAAAGTTATAGATGAAAATTGCCTTCAGTGTCATCCAACAATGAATACAAAGTTTGAGATTTCTGGGAAACCAGTAAAACTGGAAATCATTATATTAAGCAAAATGAGTGAGACTTTGGAAAAATAATATTGAATGCAGATCCTAGGCTTTACATTCACTGTGTGTGTGTGTGTATGTGTGTGTGTGTGAGAGAGAGAGAGTCCATCTGACTTTCTGTATGTCTATATTCATGCATCAAATCATATGAAATAAAAGCAGAAAAGAGACAATCTGGAGTAAGCAAAAGATACTGGAAAAGAGAGAGCTAAGGGGCAGCATGTGAGGGAATAACGTAAAAGTGCATGCTTTTCTTTTAAAAACATGTGTTAATAAAACTTGTAACCATGAACAATTTATATACATCAATTAAAAATAATAGTCAAAACTGTAAATAAAATAGAAACATAAACAATGCATACTATTGGAGAAAGTAGAGATTTTTAAAATATTAATAATTTTATAAAATAAAATCGAACTCAAAATTTAAACATTTTCAAGCCAGTATTCTCTAATGTTTAAAGGAGATGGAAAAGGGTAAATGTATTTATGGAATCTGAAATGTAAGATGGTAATAAAAATAGGCTATAATCAACAGAAAGAAGTTAGCAAACTCCATTAACAGATAAAAAGTTAATTCTCAGTGCTAAATAACACAGCCCTAGATGTCTGGGGAAAAAATGAAATGCCATCTATTTTCACAAGTAATTAGAGAAATGCAAATTAAAACTAACAGTGTAACACTTTTCCCATTAGAAATATTTAGAAACTTATGTAAAATATTACTAAGAACATGTACAAGAAGTAATCTTTTTGCTTAATTTTAATTTTAGTTGCTGTTATGTAAAAAGCCATCTAGGAGAGGCTAAAGCTAGCAGGTGACTTTCCTGGCGGGGGTCCACCATTTTTGTATGGCTTATGATAGGTGAGCTCTGGGAGGCAAGGTTCCAAGAGATTTTATCTCAGGAAGACTTCTTGATGCTGACATGCTTTTTCCTATCACTACTACATAATCTAATAATTCCTGGACATTAGCCCACTCTACTAGGCAGATTTTTTTTTTGCAGGTAAACAAAAAGAGAAACTTTCATGAATGATTGCTGTTTAGATGAATTAGTGATTTTATAAAATTCCTGATTTGATGAAAACAATTTTAGGTTAAAAAAAAGTTTTAAGATGTGGTTTTATTTGCTTTACTAGAAAGATATAAAAAAATGTTAGAATCAGGTGAAAAATGTGCACACTCCTCTTAGAATAGTAAGTAAAGGCTGCAAAATAAGAAACACAATAAGCTTTTATGATTACATTACAAAGAGTTATAGGCTTGGAACAAATTTATAATCAAGGAAAAACATGCACTCTAAGTCAGATCGAATGATGAAGCCACAGGTGTTCACTATGATAAAATAAGGCCATTGGAAATTGTTGCTTTAAACTTATAATGAGCTATCAAAATATATACTACTTTGAACTTAATATCAGCATCCTTCTGTAACTTCCCTTTTGTGTAACATTTTATCTGTCTAAGATCGTAAAAGAAGGCCAGAAAAAGGAATAAGGTGTGGCATTTGAGACTCTGCTTCATCCTCCCATCAAAGTATGTGTGTGGCTTGGGAGGCTCTGCCTCATCAAGCAAATGTATATATTTATATGTCTGTTTGTCTATATGTATATGTGTATGAGTATGTGTATGTGTACATGTGCATGTGTGTGTGTGCATGCATGTGTGTATGTGTTTGTATGAATGAACACTTATGGAGTTGATGAGACATGGTCAGGCCCAGTCAAAATGTATGCGCCTGCATATGTCTTTGTGTGTGTTTGAATTCTCCTTTTCTTTCTGCTTCACAAGGAGTTAATAAGCTCTGAGCCTCTTGGCTGTAACTCCTGAAAGCAGAGAAATAAGAGACAATAAGTCATTTGCTTACCCCACCCCCAAATCCCCTGGTTAAAATTGCTTGAAGCCAGCAGATTCTGACCTCAGATTAGTGAAGAGTTAAGAAAGATAAATGTTACAAAATAAACAATATTTTAGACCTCCCAAAATTTAGTTTTGTCCCCATAAACTACCAACACTGCCCTCATGACTGCCTTCTGGAGAGAACTGGTGCTGTGGCAGGTTCCCTGTGTGAGCATGTGTGTGCATGATGTGTTTGTGTGTGGGTGATGTAGGGCACAACATGGCATATATGTGGAGCTCAGAAGACAATGATAAGCTTTTGTTTTCCTCTAACTCTTTACATTCTATGCAACTAACTGAAGTCATCATGCTTGCATTTTCAGTGCATTTATTTGCTGACCCACCTTTTAAAGCCAAGAAAAAATTCTATGCATGGTTGGACATAATACAGATTGTGATTTTCACTCTGGCAAAGTATGTATGTTAGCATGTGGTGAGATTAGCCTTTTTAATCTTGTATGTCAGAAGTCATACCACTGAAGAAAATAAAAATAAACCAAAAGAAACAGAAAATACTCTCAATGTTATATTAAAGCATTGTTCTAGTGCATAGACTCAGAAGTAATCCAGGTGCCTTTAACAGTAAGACTGGACAGACGTAATGTTGTAGAACTATATGCTAGAAGAAGAAGCAATCCAGAGTGATGGGTAAGATGGAAGTGTACCACTACACCTTCATTCGAAAAAAAAGCAGTGCTGAGTGAACAACAACAGCAGCAACAACAACAAAATATTCTTTTTTGTCAAGCATCTTCTTGACTTGTAGTAATGATGGAAGCTACATCAGTAAATGCTCACAAACACAACTCCTCAAATATGATAAAGGCCAACACGAAATTACTTGCTAATGTTGATGGAGAGAAGCTTACACAAGTAACTATAAGAAAACACATCAATTGTTTATCCAGTGCTAAATGCTCATCCCTTTAAATACATGAAGTAATATTATGCAAAATAATCAAGTTATTTTAGATGTGATCAATCTGAATAATATAATTCATGTATATATTAATATGTATATATGTGTATACTATGTATACATATGAACATATACATGTATACATGCAACAATTATAAAATTGAGGTTATGAGTTTAAAAGAGAGCAAGGGGTTATGTGGGAGCAGCGAGAGGAAGAAAAGGAATGGGAGAAATGTTGTAATTATAATTTAAAAATAAAATGATACCCTCCAAAACTGCTATGAACTTTCAAGAAGTTGTATGTGGCATATAATTTGTTTCTGTTCAAGTTAACACAGAATATATTTGCTTATTTCATAATAAATTTCCTACAAGGCTTTCCAAGCTGATTGTATGGTCTCACATGCCATATATATGTCTCATGCTCTGTTATTCTTATCTATACAAGCATTGGCTATCATCAATCCATTTAAATGAATATGTATAGAATGACACTGATATTCATCTTAGTAGCATACATTAGGAACTAATTATCTTAAACACAAGCCACTTCACATATTTTTTTGGATGTGACCTGCTTAACAAGTTTGCACACTGATTTTTATTAAAGAGTTATACATTTTTATTTTGAAAATTATTTATTATTAATACATATTACAAGCATTATTTTCAAATTGGTGACTTGAATTTTAATATTTTCACATTGTCTATCACAGTTGAATTTTTTTATTGAAATCTACTGGATAGACTTTCCTGCTGTGGGTAGTGTTCTGAAAACTAGATCTGAAAATAACATATTGTAATAAAATCAAGTGTATAATTAAAACCATATGCTTTCATGTAGTGATACACATTGAGTTCGTTATTCTCAGAAAGGAGAAGCACATGGAAGTAAATACTAACTATTTAAAACTATAAGACAAACGTGCAGTGACTGATGGTGCTGGCAAGCTATTGTGTCAATACAAGAAGATAACCAGACAACCTAAGAATGGATAAAAATGGGAAAACAGGTTGGCAAAGGAAATCCTGAAAACTAACGAAAATGTGATATGGGTATGTAACTGTCCATAGAGAATAATATGCAAGACATTTAAAAGATTCTACATCTTCATAAGAAAAATTCAATGGACAAAATAAATGAATTTCATCAAATTTGCATCAATTGTAAAAATTTTGGAAACTGATAGTGGAAGGATAATTAAGTAAATTGTAGTGCAGGTACTTAAGGTAACTTTGGAAATGATGTTTGTGATTAGCGAGCTAGATACAGATCTAAATGTTTAAAATGTCATCTCTCATTTAATCACAACAAAATCAGTTGTTGTGGACACCTTTCTTATTGAAATTGTATAACAGGACTTAGTATCCCACAGCTGTTAAATGGTAATTCTGGATCTCAAAAACAGACTGTCACTGAGCTGACAGCATATGATGAAAACTCCGGGCTGATGTTCGCCTGCATTTCTTTATTTCATTGTCAATAACACAGTTCAAAGATCTGATCAAACCAGAGATTACAGCTCCTTTAAGGATCTTCTCACACAATAAAATATCTCATTCTAAAACTCACAAGCAAATAAATGTAGCCAAGATATCTTCTGCTATTTCCCCACAGGCTTAATATTTTAATTGGCAAAGTAAAATGTTTAATTCTGTCATGTGGCACATTGAATACGTGCTGCCAAAATTACACCCCTATCCACTGCCATAACTGCTGCTATTGCTCCCAGTACCCTCACCAAAATCAGTGAATATGTGCAGAGAGAGGGCATGCATCCACTATGATGCATTTGCAAATATAGCACTATCAATATTTTTAAATGTTCTGTCTCATAGTGCTTATCTTCATTATGTAATTAGTGGGCCTGATTTAGCATACATTCTGAACTCCCTGGTGGAAGAAAGAACAAAATGGTGTTTTTAAATTGTCTTACCTCACAAGGCTTTCTACAATAATTATAGTAAACACAACAACAGAGACAGTTGTGTAGAAAATCTGAAACATGTAAGAAAGCCCTGTCTCTGCATGAATGGTTTGTATTTACAAAATGTAACATCCTATGATCATCACAATCACCAAAGAGTATGTAATTTGTTAGCAAGAAACCTAACCCTGTTGTGTATTAACTTTTAATCAGTAAGTGGGCACTGACCTGATTTGTTTAAAACAATCTTAGTATTTCCTAGGAGTAAAGTGTCACCTACTAGATAAAGAGTTTTTATTTTCCTCCAAAATTTCTTTTAGAGATTGGACTCTTTTTTTTTGTTGTTCAATTAAGGTAACCATGTAGAAATATTTTTAAATGGGGAAATCTAATCTTACGTGAGTAATTCCATATTTTTTCAACTTGAAAGGTTTTCTTATAATTCACCTTAAATCTGTGAAATAATAAAGCAGAATAATAAAGAGGATCTGGAACCTTTTCAAAAACATGGAGGCAAAACATCAATGCACATAAAAATAAAATAAATCTTTAAAAATATGTATATTGAATTATATGGCTTAGATTTCCTCCATAATTCATAACAAACAACCATATTTTGAAATGATTTATATGACAGTGATGGAAAACATCCCGTATTCCCTATCTAGTCGCTAAATAACTGGTCCTTTTAAAACCTACGCCATGCAATAAAATTCTGAGTTAAAAATCCAAGCTACAAAGGAATATCAAATTGAAGTATACAATCAATATGCAAAGCTTGTTTCTGTAAAGTCATATATTATATTGCTACTGGAGAGGTTTTTTTCTACATGTAAGGTTTTTTGTTTTGTTTTGTTTTGTTTTCAATTACAGAATATTTACTTTAAATGGCATTTTAACTGCCCTATTTGGGGTATATGAAATTCTGAAAACTATTCCAAATTGTATCTTATTAGCACCCAAAATGCTAATTTATCCTTTTTATCATGAGAAGCTTTCTTCAGTATTTAACTTTTCCTCTAGGTGTTCACCTAAGGAAACTGTCTTCTCAACAAAATTCACCAAGGTACTCAGAAATGAGCCTTGATAAATGCAGCTGTCCAGGGTGTATGTCGAACACATATGTCCAGTTTCAAACAGTCAGGACTGCTGAACCATTCCAATCTAAGTACTCTTCTTGTGTCGTGTGACTCCATGCCTTTGGAAGCATCAGCTGCTGTTCCAAAATGAATAATGAGTCAGTGCCATCTTATCACAGAGGAATACTTTCCCAAGCCTAATATAAGGCATTCTTTTTTTTTTTCCTGTTTCTCTCGTAAGAGTTGAAGTACAGTAATGACTTTAAATTTTGACTGGCATTATGGACTGCTTTGGCCATTTTAGAATGAGTCAGAAGCAACAGTTTATGAGTTCTGGAATCAAGATCTCTAGATGCTTTGCTTCTTTTTTGGTTGGCTTTTCTATAGATTCTTTTCTCATACAGTATGTCCTAATTACAGATTCCTCTGTTTTAATCTGGCTCTCCAAGACTGTTAGTCAAAGATCAATATAAACAGTTGGACTGAAAAGAAAAATGAGACAAGGGGCCCTATCAATGTCCTGATCTTATTGTCACACCTATGACAGGAAAGTCATGAACTCTTTGCCCAGCCACGTGATTGTTAAATGTGTTCTCAGAAGGAAGGTGAATTCAGCCAACTGAGCCTTTTCCAAGACAATGACAGGAAAAATACATCCGTGAAGTCATGGGTTTCCAATGGCTTGCTTTCACAGAACAATTATCAAACACTATTATCATTTCTGACATTCTCTAAGCCAAAGAGTAAGATGGGACATTTTCTGGCTTTCAGAAAGCTATCAGAGGTGTTAACACTGATTGCTGCCAGTCAGAACAACACCTACAGAGTTAAGTGTGTTAGTATCATATGAATTCTAACTATGAACACAAAATAAAATAGTCTTTGGATGACTCCACCAGTTATCCTGAAAGATGGTAATTTTGCTGCTACATGAAAATCAAGTCACCTTGGCAACCTGCTTCCTCAATAAAATATAAAATTGTAAAGCTGCTACTTAATTAAAATGGAGAGTGAATCATGACACTCTGTACCAGAGGTACTCTAAAATTTATATCTCTCTTCATTGCCTGTGATCAGCTAAGACCTTCTGTGGGCTGTGTAATTTTGCTTCTACCAAAACGTGTTATTTGAACCAAGAAAAGGACCATTCTGTTCTGTTCTGTTTCTATGATGCTTGGAGCCTACATGAGCCTAGAGTATGCCAAATTTTGAAATGACAGTAATATGAGAAGGCGTACAGAGACACTCTCCAAAACACTACCATTAGAAAAGCCACATGATCAATGTGAACGGCACAGCTTGTGTATCTGCAAATACCAGTAAGAGTTCTTTACTCTCTGTTATTTCTTTGTATTCAATATTTTTTTTATTAATCCTTCCATTCGTTTACATCTCAAATTGTATTCCACTTCCTGGTTACCCCCTTCACCAACCACTCACCCCACATCTGCCCTCTCCTTCCCTTTTGCCTATATGGATTTAATATTTTAGCCATCAGTTATACTATTATACATTTGTATTCTTATAACATAAGATTATTTAATATCCATAGATAGTATAAATTAGTTTGGGCTTTGAAAGAAATATATAGTGGGTACCTGTGATTTCTGTGTATATAATGATACTCATATTCTGATCACTGTGAAAGTCTAGAATTAAAAGCTGGCAGTTTTCAAGCGTATTTGTGTGTTTATGTATAGAGTTACTAGTGAGGAGTAAGGAATAATGGGAAAAGATACTTTGAAGAAGAAAGACCAGTAAATCAAAAATTGATTGTGTCTAATACAATATTATCAAGTCACAGTATAACCACCTTAGGAAATTCATGTGATTTTACGTGAAAATTAAATGAATGTATTGAACATCACTTTTATGAGAATATTTCACAACAAAATTAACTGGAAATGCTGTGCCCTTTTGTTGTTGTTTTACTGACAGGACATAAATGTAAAATAAAAGGCTATAAATATTTCCTTTCATTCCCTAAAAATCAAGTAATACCCTTATGCCATACCTATAAGAAGACTAAAGTGTTCTCAGAAGGTTCCGAGAAGCCCTACAGGATAAGTGCCTAGATAATATCTACAAGGACATATTAGTCTGACTTTGCAAAGAAAAAATATATCTATTATCAATCATAACACTGAATTGCCAAAATGCAGGGTTGTTACCTATTTTGTCTTTCATGTTAACTTTGGCTAAAAAAAAAAAAAAATTGTTTTCAGATCACAAAACTTTTAAGACAAAAATGTAATTTTTCAAGGTATCTCAACTACAACAACATTAATGAAAACTGGTTGTGTTAACATTATATACACAGAGTCCAAGTCAAAATGTACTATGGAAAGTCAGAATGCTAAGAGGCCAGGCAGATATTTCACTCAGAAAGCTGATGTTGCAATAGCCTCATTGCTAAAGGATGGAAGACAGGGACTAGGGCTCCTTGGTTAGCCTTCCTACAATAATTGATGAGCACTTGGTTTAATGAGAGACTTTGTTTCAAAAATGAAGTAGAGATGAATTTATGCTTGAATCTTTTCTCTACAGGTGTGTGCACATGTGTTCCTGTTTTGGAATTTTGAACAAAATAAAATCCCAAGTTACAAACGTCTGAGTCAGTAATCCTTGTTCCATGCTGGTATGCCTGTACTTTGAGTCTACAGCAAACATGCTTTTTCATTGACCATTATCTAAGTACTTAATTACTAACTGTTGTTCTTCCATAATTTGCCTTAGATTCTGGATACCTTTACTCTGCATTTCATATTCTGCTTTTTATATTGTGTATTTTACAAGTCCTCTTACTGTACTGTAAAACCAAACTGATGCATTATCAATGTTGCAACTTCTTGTGTAAATTAACTAAGTTTAGTTTTATGCACAGATTTTGACATAAAACAATTTAATAATGATATTATGTATTTGTGTTCTATGTGATTTCAGGTTAAATTTTCTCAAGCATTCTCTGAAATTCCTGTAAATGAGAAAGAAAATGTGATATACAAATAATTCTTTCTTATTGAAAATAACATTCAAATTGAAAAAAATGCTCAAGTCGATAAGAGGACTTTTGCAGCTAAAAATCACTTTATCCAGTAATTTTATTTTGCCCATTCCTCTCTTCAGCCATTGATACAGGGTATTTTTAGAGGTGTAATAAAGGGTATCTGAGATAGAAATGAAAAGTTGTAATATTCATACCCCTTCTGGTCGTGGTAAATTGCTGAAGATGTACTAAAATCAAATATTAATGTATGTTATTGAACAAAAGCACTGGTCTGAAGCAGGTCAGTACAGACAAAGAGGGAAGGGTAGCTAATGTGAATGTGTCATGACAAACAACCTTGCCACCTAAACAAGAGAAGGGCAGCCAGAAATCCTTTCACAGAGGATTGTGGGTAATCAGTTGTAGTTCTTTAGCAACTGAAATTCATAAGAAATGTGCAAGAGCAAAGCAAAACATGAGTAAAGGAAGCATGAGCAGAAACTCAGCACAAGTCACTGAGGTTGATGAAGTCAGCTAATCTTCAAATTCAAGGCAATAGCTGCTAGGAATTACGAGCAGGGAATCATCTTTCTCTTTCTTTTAGATATTTACTTAGTCTCGATTTCCTTTTTTGAAAGGAAAACTAGCCTTCAGAATTTAGAAAATTTTAATGACTAAAACAAAAATAACAATAATTATATTTACTTTTACATAGAATTTTTAAGAAGTCTTTGTTAAATTCTAAACTCAAGTTATTTTAAATCTCTCTATCATGGCTTTGATACAGTCTGTCCCATATGGATTCATCATAAGGGCTTGCTCCAAATGGCACCATTAATATTGTGGAAGTTTACAGCGTATGTACTAAATAGCAAATCAGTTGATTGTTGAAAATTATATCCCTGGGTGGGATTAAGTCAGCTATATAAAATTCATAAGAACAATTGTTTCATAAGCAAGCATGTATACTCATGCAACTTTCTGGCTCTCGATCTGCTCTCACCTAAAACCCTTCTGCATTGTCACACCATTGATATGTAGCCTACATGCCAGAGAGGCAAGACTGGCACCATGGACTTGAACTTCCACGACCCAGATTTAGTACTTTGTTACACAGACAAAAATAAACTGACAAGATGTACTACTAACTGATTAGGCTCGTCATAGCTTTCATTAATAGTTTCTTTGACTAAGCTAAGAACTTTCTAGTTTATAATAATAAAGAATGAGTGGAAAATGCTTTTGGCTAGCTCTGTGTCTAGAGATAAAATTGTAAGAAGAGATTGGTGTTACTATATGCATTATTTTAAATAAAAAAGATGAAAAAAATAAGAAAAGAATGGAGTCTGAAGGTGTAGGATATTAACTCTTGCCAGTGTTGAGACTTTTAACCTTGGCAAGATAAGGATTGCAGTGGGAGCCATAAAACCAGGAAGAATGCTGTCTCTCTGGTAAAATCATGTGCTGTTCTGGCATTGCCTCATATTAGTTCAGATGTTGTCTATGGAAACTAACTGTTTGGATAGTAGCTAGTGACAATATATTTAATTCAAATAAAAAGAATAAAGCACCATTCATAGTAATTGAAGGAAATACAACAACATGCAAAGGGTAGGCTAGCATGATATATAATAATTCATTCAGCTTTAAATTATTTCTTTTATATTTGAGATTATAGTGTAATCACTTGTCTCCCCCTTCCATTTCTACCTCAAAATCCTTCCATATGTCACTGCTTGCTCTCTTAAACTTATGTCTTCTTTTCACATTGTTATTGCATGAGCATACATATGATTATTCGGTATGTATAAGATTAGTTGATATACAATTTTAGCTGGTGCATTCTTTCCTGGAGATTATTTCCCCAACTCTCAGCATTCCCTAAATCCCTGTACTAGTTTGTGTAGGGTTGATGCCTTATTTTCTCTCCCTTTATACACATGTCCATCTAATTTGCCATATGAATTTTTAAAACAAAGTCTATCTATATAAACATGGCTAGTTTAGGAGTCACAGTCTTCTCTGCTTTCCAGGGCTGAACATGTATGGAACTGACACTGTGCTGGTTTGTTCAGCTACTAACATATGTAAATTGGACCTATATCTGGTAGACCTTGGAGAGATGTTTGAAGAAGGTAAGAGTGAGGCAGAAGAAGGACAGGCTTTGGAGGAAAGCAGATCATCCTTTCTCATCCTATGTACAGAAGAGAACCTCATGAAGAGAGCTGGCTGTCAAAGAGCTTGAAAGCTCCTTGTTATAGGAATTGATGACACTAGCCATAGAGTGTGAGACAGATTACATTGAAGAGTGCCATTGTGTGTGTGTGTGTGTGTGTGTGTGTGTGTGTGTGTGTGTGTGTTTTGCTAGCATACAATTAAGAGTAGACTCATGGCACCCTAAGACCAATAAGCTAAGCACATAAACTGAAAGCTTAAGTAAAGGAAAAGTGCCCAATCCCTCCTGTCATGGAAACACCCACAAAGGCTGCACTCTGGGTCTTTATTTGCAATGGGCAAGAATTTAATTGGATAAGTCAGCATAGCAGCTTATGTTCAAGAATATATTTTATAACAACCACATAATCACCCATGCCAAGTCACTGTGCCTAGTGTCCTTTGTTGAAAGTTTCTAACCTCCAGGCAGGGAATGCTTTGAGGTGATGCAGCTCTGCCAGAGCTACAGTTTGAACCCATGCCTCTCTTTGTCCAGCTCCACATGCATCAGTTGAACTTTAGTTTTTCTTTAAATACTGTCAGAGCAGTCCTGAGGAATATACTGAGCTTTGAGTTCGAAATTGACTGCCATTTTCTTTATAATGTGACATCAACAGCTCAGTACAGCCTGAGACCATTATTATTTTTATATATCTGTACCACTTCAGTCCCTATCACTGAAAAAGCTCTGTTGTTGTGTCTTTCATCAGCACTTCAATTAATCATGAGAGAAAAAAGAATCTTAGTCATCATCCCATAGAACACAAGAAAGCACATTCCTATTTGTATTTCATCTCTATATTATCTATTAATAATATCTTATCATAAAATAACTTTAGAGCAATTGTTATCTGTGGATACCCCAGAAATTATAAGTTTGAAAAAGTTAAAGTGAAAGGAGAGATGGGAAAGATAACGTTTTAGTGTATTGCTCATGGTTTGGTAATGGGAAACCTGCTTGTTTAATACTGCCAAACACACAGCTATTTTTCAGGGTAATTTGCCTTGACAGGGAAATAAAATAAATGGATCCACCCCTTCACTTTCTAGTTGTGAATGCTGGAAATTATTGCTCTGTCAGATTCTTATAGACACTGTTAGGAACCAGGGAATCATAATTCAGATATCAGGCAAAGAATAATTAAGCTCCGTCTGCAAGTAATTAGGTGATGTTTATGCAGAAAAGCTGCTGGGTCATAGACAAGCAGGCAAAATCCACGGGAAAAAAGATTGCCTTCAAGGATATTAATTGGTAGATTTCATTTAAAATACTTACATTATCTCTAAGTACATTATATCACATTGAAAGTTTTTAAAAAAAACCAGTATTCTCAAGAATGTAGGAGACTAGAAATTTATGTCAATGTGTGTCAGATTCTAATGCCCATGCTGTAGAAGAAACTCTTATAGGTGACTGACTGCATGTGCATTCTGACTGTTTTATACTCTGAGTTATAAATCCACCTCCAATGTATTGGTTAATATTTCCATTGGATCAGTATTTAGTGTTTTGAGATTTACATGTTCAGAGAGGAATTCCATTCTTTAAGACCATCCATCCAGTTACTATGCTCCAATCAAGGTCCTATCTAGCATTCTCTACTTATCATCTCACATTTAGGAATTAGCCTGATAGAAGCTAATTTCCAGGAGAGGAAAAATATCTTCTGATTCTGCTGCATGCATCTGAGATGCATCTTTAATCCATGCTTACAGTAGAAACCAGGTTGTATTATCCAGCTCTCTCTCACTGTGACAAGCTTCAGAATTCCAAGTAAGATAAGAAATACTCATTTTGGTCATAGAGTCACAGGTTCAATTTCATGATTGTTTCATCTGTCCTTTTAGGTCTTCTTGGGCAAGTCCATCTGAGTAGAAGCAGGTAGCATAACAAACATATTAACTTCATGGTAGCCAGAAATAAGGGAGAGAAATAGCGAAGGGGAGGGAGAAAAGTACAGGTAGAAAAGGAGAAAAGGAAGAAGGAAGACAGTCTGGGTCCTCCTGGAAGTGTCACCTGGAAAGGCACACACCAGTGCAGACATTTATTCATCTAGTCACTTTCCCCTTCCAGCATCTTCAAAGGCTGGTGGCAAAGATTTGCCATAACTTTTCCTGCATATTTGTAATGTAGACATTAACAGGAGTATGTGATGTGGTCCTTGTGAGCACTTACAGCCACTCTCAACTCAGTGTTCATTCTTCCTACATTCTTATCCATTTCCTAAATGAATCATGCTGAAATGCAAATGTGAGCATGACCGTTTTAATGAAAAATAAACCATTTTCCTCTTGCCTTTGCAAAATACAGTGCCATTGACTTTGCTCTGGTTCAAAGGTCCCATTCTGGATCTAGATCTGGATCTGTCTCAATTTTATTCCCAGCTTCATACGTTCAGATAATGAGAGTTCTACCAAAATAGGTTCTACTTATTATAGGTACTGTGTATACTTAAAACAAAACTATATCCCCCACCCTCTACCACCATGTGCCCCACCCCCTACCACTCTGGCTATTCACATGATTTCTTGATTTGTTTCAAGTTGCAGGTTTCTAAGTGAAACCTTTTCTAAAATGAATCTCCTTATACTAAATAAAATGTATACTTCTAATACATAAGCTATTATCTCAACACATATCTTTATCATCAATAACTGAGAATACTTTCCCATATTTAAGTTCTCCAGGAAAGAAAATTTTATTGTTTCATCTGCATTCTTTCCTCACTACCAGCACTGAACTAGACTCCTCCACAACATAGACTCGTGAGCATAACTACACATGCAAACATATGCAAATGAATATGTATATATGCAAATTTAAACATAGTTGAACACAACATAAAAATAAATTAGTTTACATAATTTTTCTACTTTATGTTATTAGACAGATCAAATATTCAATCCATAAGCAAAAAGATATAAAACTTAGTTGAATGTCCTCAATTAATTGTATCTTCTTTTATTACAAAGATATAAAAAAAATCAACTTAATACATATTGGTCCTAATTTGTCAACATCTATGTCCAGCATCGAGTTGACTACATGTTGTATATATTTATTTTATTAGTGGTCATCTCCTTGTAAAAGTAATACTGAGTTTATTCTCAAATCTTCCTGTAAGTTACTCTATGTTGGTAAATTTTAAAATAAATATAATATACTAAATTTTCAAGCTACTTTTTTAAGTTAAACTTTTTCTATTTATTTACTTTATATCACTCACTGACCCCCTCCTACTCATCTCCTGCCACAATCCTTCCACAACCCACCTTCCTCTTCAAGTCTGAGGCCCCTGCCCTTATCCTGCTACCTTGGCACTTCAAGTCTCTACAAGGCTAGGCTCATCCACTTTCACTGAGGCTAAGCTGGTAAGCCAAGCTAGAATAGATCCCACAAACAGG
This sequence comes from Arvicanthis niloticus, assembly GCF_011762505.2. NCBI lineage: Eukaryota > Metazoa > Chordata > Mammalia > Rodentia > Muridae > Arvicanthis > Arvicanthis niloticus. Next base: position 9,474,073 of record NC_047660.1, on the reverse strand, counting down.
CAACTGCTTTTGAGATAACACCACTCCAGTAGTTCAGGACCCACATGAAGACAAAGCTGCACATCTGCTGCATATGTGCAGGAGGCCTAGGTCCAGCCCCTATATGTTTCCTGGTTGGTAGTTCAGTCTCTGAAAGCCCCAAAGATCAAGGTTAGTTGACTCTGTTTATCTTCCTGTGAAGTTCTTATTCCATTTTGGGCCTGAAATCCTTTCTCTTATTCTTTCTTCAGAGTCTCTAAACTCCATCCACTGTTTGGCTGTGGGTGTCTGCATTTGTCTGTGTCAGCTGCTGTGTGGAGCCTCTCAGAGTACAGCCATGATAGACTCCTGTCTGCCAAGATAACAGAGTATCATTAATAGTGTCAGGAATTGGTGCTAGACCATGGGATGGGTTTCTAGTTTGACCTGTTGTTGGTTGACCATTCTGTCAGTCTCTGCTCCATCCTTTGTCCCTGCATTTCTTGTAGACAGAATAAATTTGTGTTTGAAAGTTTTGTGGGCCAGTTGGTGTCTCTATTGTCCCAGTGGAATTCCTGCCTGACTACAGGAAGTAGCCTCATCAGGTTCCATATCCCCAATGCTGTGAGTCACAGCTAAGAACAACTCCATTGATTCTTGGGTGCCTCCCTTATCCCAGGTCTCTGTCTCATACTGGTGATGCCCCTACCTCCTCAACCTTATCAATTGCAGATTTCCATTCATTCTCATACTCAGGTGGCCATCTCTCCCCCACACCTGATCTGGAACTCCGAGTCCCCTCCCCATCCCTTTTCCCTCTCAGTACTCTCCCTTCATCTGCCTCTGATAAGTATTTTACTCCCTCTTCTTAGTGTGATACAAAAATATTTGCTTATGCCTTCTTTCTTGTTTAGCTTCTTTGACTCTGTGGCATACAGTATGGTTATCTACTTTTGTTGTCTTACTGCCCTGCCTACAACTTCAAGCACTATATTGAACAGATAGGAAGAGAATGGGCAGCCCTATCTTGTCCCTGATTTTAGTGATAATGCTTTAGGTTTCTCTCCATTTAGATTGATGTTGGCAATTGTCTTGCTGTATATTGCTTTTATTATGTTTAGACATGTGTCTTATATCCCTGATCTCTGTAATATTTTAACATGAATAGGTGTTGGATTTTGTCAAAGGCTTTTTTCGGCATCTAATGAGATTATCATGTGATTTTTTTTCCTTTCAGTTTGTTTATAAGGTAGATTACATTGATGGATTTTCATAATTTGAACTAAATTTGAAAATAAATGTTGCAGCCCAGGCAAAATGGTGAGTCCCGGGCCGACCCACGTTTGGGCGGCCACTGTATTCCACCCAGCCCAAGCTGCCGCTCCGGTCTGTGGGTCGGGGTTCAGCAAGAGCAAGGGTGAGGGCAGACTCTACCTAATGTCTGATGTGTCTGATTCTCTCTCTATAGTCTCATTCTGATCTGTTCTGTCTCTGCCTTTTATATGTCTTACTTCTAAGCCACGCCTCTAAGTTACACCTTTAATCATGCCCTTAGGTCTTGTCTCTAACTCTGACCTCTATACTTCTAAGTCATACTCTTAAGTCACACACCTTTAATCTCACACACCTTTAATCTCACGCACCTTTAATCTCAAGGTATCTAAACCAAGATTATCGGAGTGTGCTCAGCTGTTGTAGGCTATTGTAATCCAAATCTCATGTCAGGGTATGTGGCTCAAGATGGCTGCAAAGCTGATAGCCGCTTTCTGCTAAAAGTTGGCCCCCAACATACCTACATACATAGGATGGAGCCTACTCAATTTTGATAGATAATGTCTGTAATGTGTTCCTGGACTCAGTTCACAAGTATTGAGTACTTTTGCATGAATGTTCATAAGAGAAATCAGTCTGATGTTTTCTTTTTTTATTGAGTCTTTGTTTGATACAGGTATCAGGCTGACTATGGCCTCATAGAATGAGTTTGGCATTGTTCCTTCCATTTCTATTTGTTTAACCATTTGAGAAGAATTGGTATTAACTCTTGTTTGAAATTCTGGTAGAATTCTCCACTAAAATTCTCTGGCCCTGAATGTTTTTTGTTTGCAAGACCTCTATCATCTTTATAAGATTGGGTTTAAGGTTATTTTCTTGTGCTTCTCTTGTTTTAGGACTTGATGTAGTATAGTAACTGTACTCTGAAGGTGTCATATGACCTTGGCTTTAGTTGATTGTGTTAGTGTGAGGACCTTAGTCCGAGGAACTTTAGCTATCGGGATGGCTTTGGTCTCTGGATGTTTGTAATGTAGTAGGTATTAGGAGGGGGGTTAACCTTAATAGTCCTAGTGTGGCAGGTCTCTGTTGAGTATCCTTGGGCTGTTTCATTCTGGACCTACAGGTCTCTATGGTTCAGGAGCTGCAGGTATGATGAAGGCAAGAGAAGAGGTGGCAGGAAAACGGATATCTCTGTGGGCTAGCAGGCTGTCCAGAGCAGCTTGGAGTGCACAGAAGATTCAGGGAGCATAAAGGATGGATGGGGGAAGGGAAACTAATCTATATGGCTCAGAATATACAGGTCTGCTGAAGGCTGAATAAGAAGTCACATGGCAAGAGAATGAAGGCTAATGGAGGTCACCCTTGGATAGCAGGCTGCTCAGGGGAGCTTGGCTTGCCCCAGAGCCTAAAGCTACATTTTAAATAAGACAAAATAGAGGTTTTTTTAAATAAAAAGTCAGTTTATTTTATTTAGTCTCAACATTTACAACTAGGAAAAATGCTGATAATTAGGCAAACATCCAAGACAGTTCCAAAGGATTATTTTTTTAGCACTGAAAAGTATTATTCAATTTTTTATGGCATCTTATTGAAATTGTTTACTACATCGTAAAGAAATCACCAAAACAGTGGAATAAGGTTAATTTTTCACATATTAAATTAGAGCATTTTGAAGTAAAACAATTATCTCAGAGTTTTTGTTGGTAAATATTTTGATGGAGTTCAGTCTGTAAAATTTTCTGTTTTTCAATTATTTTATTTTTATTTTATGGGCCTAATGTTGTGTCAGCATATATGCAAGTATACAACATGCATGTGCCATGCCCAAATAGGTGGGAAGTGGTCTTTGGATGCCTTGACAATGGAGTCAAAAGCAGTTGTGAGCTGTCATGTGAGTGCTGGGAGCTGAACCTAAGTCCTCTGGAAGAACAGAAAAAGCTCTTAGCCAATGAACCACATCCAGCCCCACACAGGTAAAGTTGTAATTGTATAGTGAGTCGTGTATTTTGACAAAAGCTATAGTAATATAATGTTGACTATAACAAAAATATCACTGATATTAATGATAATAGAATAGTGATAATTCTATTTGATGAAGTAATTTTAAAATGTTTCACAATGAAAGTTATTTTTGACCATAAAACAAGTCCCTGTTTATACCTATAGATACACAAACAATTTTTGTAACTATGATTAAGCATTCTGAACCATTATCTTTCCCAGATAATCTCTGTTCTTTGATCTAACATATTTGGTGGTTTTCTGGTAACAAATCTCATTTTAATTTCTAGTCTCTTACATTACATACAATGTCACAATAATCATATTATTGCTCATACTAGGCCTTGTTGGAGGTAACCATTTAGCTATCGTAAAAGTATAAATGTCTCCATATGACATATAGGTACTTCTTGCATTTGCATCTCTCTTTGATGCATCCTGGTAGGAGGAACTTTATACAACTTGGAGTAAAATAACATAGCCCAGAAGTGGTGAATTATAACATCTATTTCGTCCATATTTTGAAAACTCTAATTTTTTACATGTTGGTTATTTCTATACATCTTATCTTTCTGATAGCCAACTTGTATGACTATTTACATGGAAAACTTGTTCATAAAAATCATAGGTATATATAGTATATGTATATACAGAGATACATGTACTCCTATATGCAGAGATACACATAGGAAGACCCAATAAAGTTGATAGGATGGATGTGTAGATTTGTAATTTGATGTAAATCATTGGGGAATTTGCTTTCTTGACATTGTTAGATACAATTCTAAAATATAGACTTTCAAATACAAAACATCATATGGATGTGGCAGATAACCAATAGAACTTAATTTGTGTGAGGCTGGATGTGGCTAAATGGTTAAGACATTTTAAAATTATTTTTTTACTATATATTTTATTTACATTTCACATTATCCCCTTTCCCAATTTCTGCCCCTCCCATTGCACCCAGAAGCCCCCTATCCCATCTCCTCTCCTCCTGCTGTGCCCCCACCCACCCACCTACTCCTACCTCCCCACCCTCAAATTTTCGGTTCTTCCAGAGGACCTGAGTTCAGCTCACAGCATCACAGGACAGCTCATAATTGTTTGTAACTTCATTACGTAGGTATTACAAGACCTCTTCTAGCCTCCTTTGAGTTCTATTAATGCATAGGTAGTTCCTCTATTTTGGCACAGTAGTCTTCAGGTTTTTTTTATGTTTGAGGTGGAAATATAAATAGCCCTAAATTCAAAATGAGTTGAAGCAAATTAAAGTCCTTTAATAAATCTTGATTTACTACATATGATGCATTCCCTGGATTAGCTGAGAAAGGTGTATGTCCTGAGTATGCTGCTGTCTATATAAAATCTGCGTTGAAATTATTTAGCCATAGTGACAGATAGCGACTATTAGCTGCATAAACAATGATTTTGACAGAGGTTATTTTCAAAGTTTCTGAAACTTTACAACTTGGGTAACTGTCCTCCTTTACTGAAATTATTTATCATTTAATTACATCAAAGTTCAGGCATCTGTTTTCATTCTTTCTGTTGTTTGTTTGCTATACAATTTAATTATTGATTGAGTATGTAAATGTGCTTCAGTTACTTTTTCTTTGAGCATATTTGTTCATTCTATTTTAAAGGAATATGAGATAGAAACATTAATCAACTACTGGAAGACAAAATTCTTTCTAGAATGAAACCAGATACTGTTGCATGTGTATGACTGACAGTCTAAAGATGCCTAAGTAAGGCTCTGTGTTAGTTTATTCAAATCAAAATTACAGGTAAAACCACTACAAAATTATTAAATTAATTGTATTGTCTAACATATTTCAGTTAACAAAATTTAAAATACTACTATATGGTGATATAAAGGATATAATTATAAACTAAGGATTTTGATTCAATCACACTTAGAATCTAAAATCCTCCACCTTCTTCTTGGATTCTACTAGAACTATATATTTTTTGTACAACAGTTATCCTAGGTACCTGTTCCAGGACTTCTTTTCATGTGGATGAAAAACTTATGCAACTACTGTATCAACCCTGCCGTGCTTGACTGGCAATTTGTCTCTCTACTCCTTATTACTACAAAACTAAACATATTCTTGTCTTTGAATACTCTTTTACATTACCTATTTATAGATCTTACACAATACAATTTATAATAATTAGGAAATGGATTATGACTTTCTTCCTTTAAAACAATAAATGTTAAAAATTATTATTTGGGAATTAAATTATAGAATAAGTATGTGAATGAATGTGTAAATGTACATCTATAACATTATTTACAAGAAATTCTGAAATTTAAGTGGTTTGTACTTCTATGTTTTAATATAATATTTATATTGTATTTCTATATTTTAATATAATATTTATATTGTATGTTATTTATATAAATTCATATTAGTCCCAAAGGTATTCAGAGTAAACAATGCAACCATAAATGTCTGTAACATAGTGTTGTAAATTTGTTTTTTTTATTGGATATTTTGTTTACATTTCAGATGTTATCCTCTTACCACATGCCCCCCAGGAACCCAATATCCAATTCCCCCTCATCCTGCTTCTTCTATGAGGATGTGATCCTATACATCCACCCACCCACTCCCAACTAACCACCCTCGAATTCCCCCACACTCAGCATCCAGCCTTCAGTGCACCAAGGATCTCCTCTCTCACCTATGCCTGACAAGTCCATCCTCCCATACATATACAGCTGGAGCCATGGGTCCCTCCCTATGTGTTCCCAGGCTGGTAGTTTAGAACCTGGGAGCTCTGGTTGGTTGGTATTGTTACTCTCCCTATGGGGCCTCAAAGCTTTTCAGCTTCTTCAGTCTTCTCTCTAACTCCTCCATTGGAAACCCCATGATCAGTTCAATGATTAGCTGTGAGCATCCACCTCTGTATATGTCTGGTTCTGACAAACCTCTAAAGAGACAGCTATATTGGGCTTCTGTCAGCATGCACTGCCTGGCATCCACATCAGTGTCTACCTTTGGTGACTATACACGGGATGGAGAACCAGGTGCAGCAGTCTCCAGATGGCCCCTCTTTTAGTTTCTATCCCAAACTCCATATTTGCTCCCATGAGTATTTTGTTACTCCTAAGAAGGACCGAAGCACCCACACTTTGGTCTCCCTTCATGATATTCACGTGGTCTGTTAGCTGTATCTTGGGTATTGTGAGCTTTTGGGCAAATATCCAATTATCAGTGAGTGCATACCGTGTGTGTTCTTTTGTGACTTGGTTACCTTTCTCAGGATGATAATTTCAAGTTCCATCCTTTGCCTAACAATTTCTCGAATTTACTGTTTTTAATAGCTGAGTAATACTCCATTGTGTAAATATACCGTTTTCTGTATATATTCCTCTGTTGAAAAACATCTAGGTTCTTTCCAGCCTCTGGCTATTATAAATAAGGCTGCTATGAACATAGTGGAGCATATGTTCTTGTTATATATTGGAGCATCTTCTGGGTATATGCTTCTCAGTCCTTTGAGTTTCCTAAGTTGAGAATTCTTTGTTTAGCTCTGGACCCCATTTTAAATAGAGTTATTTGGTTGTATGGAGTCTAATTTCTTGAGTTCTATGTATATATTGGATATTAGCCCTTTACAGGATATAGGATTGGTAAAGATCTTTTCCCAATCTGTTGGTTGCCATTTTGTCTTATTGACAGTGTCCTTTGCCTTACAAAAGTTTTGCAATTTTATGAGGTCCCATTTGTCAAATCTTGATCTTAGAGCATAAGCCATTTGTGTTCTGTTCAGGAACTTTTCCCCTGTGCACAAGTGTTTGAGGTTCTTCACAACTTTTTCTTATATTAGTTTCAATGTACCTGGTTTTCTGTGGAGGTCCTTGATCCAGATGGACTTGAGCTTTGTACAAAAATATAAAAATGGACCCATTTTCATTCTTTTACATACTGACCTCCAGTTGAACCAACACCATTTGTTGAAAATGCTGTCTTTTTCCACTGGATGGTTTTAGTTCCTTTGTCAAAGATCAAGTGACCATCGGTGTGTGGGTTCATTTATGGGTCTTCAATTCTATTCCATTGATCTGACTGTTTCTGTACCAATACCATGCAGGGGTTTTGTTTGTTTGTTTGTTTGTTTGTTTTGTTTTTTTATCACTATTGCACTGTAGTACAGATCTAGGTCAGGGATGGTGATTCCTCCAGTTTTTTTTTTTTATTGTTGAGAATAGTTCTTGCTGTCTTATTTTGTTATTGTTGTTGTTATTTCAAATGAATTCGAAATTTTCTCTTTTTAACTCTGCGAAGAACTGAGTTGGAATTTTAATGAGGATTGCATTGAATCTGTAGATTGCCTTCAGGCCATTTTTACTATATTAATCCTGCCAATCCATAAGCATGGGAGATCTTTCCATTTTTTTGTGATTTTTCAATTTCTTTCTTCAGAGACTTGAAGTTCTTGTCATACAGACCTTTCACTTGCTTGGTTAGATTCACACTAAGGTATTTTATATTATTTGTGACTATTGTGAAGGGTGTTATTTCCCTAATTTCTTTCTCAGCCTGTTTATCCTTCGAGTAGAAGAAGGCTATTGATTCTTTTGAGTTGATTTTATATCCAGCCTTCATTTTTATTAAATTCTTAAAAGTCTTTAATTTCTTTCTTTATTTCTTCCTTGACTAAGTCATCACTGAGTAGAGCGTTGTTCAGTTTCCACGTGTATGTGGACATTCCATTGTTTTTGTTATTATTGAAGACCAGCCTTAGTCTGTGGTGATCTGATAGGATGCAAGGGATTATTTCAATATTAATGAATCTGTTGAGGCCTGTTTTGTGAACAATTATATGGTCTATTTTGGAGAAGGTACCATGAGGTGCTGAGAAAAAAAAGGTATATTCTTTTGTTTTAGGATGAAATGTTCTATAGATATCAGTTAAATCTATTTGGTTCATAATTTCTGTTAATTTTACTGAGTCTCTGTTTATTTTCTGTTTCCATGATCTGTCAGTTGCTGAGAGTGTGGTGTTGAAATCCCCCACTATTGTTGTATGAGGTGCAATGTGTGCTTTGAGCTTCAGTAAAGTTTCTTTTATGAATGTGGGTACCCTTGCATTTGGAGCATAGATGTTCAGAGTTGAGTGTTCATCTTGGTAGGTTTTTTCCTTTGACGTGTATAAAGTGTCCTTCCTTATCTTTTTTGATAACTTTTGGTTGAAAGTCGATTTTATTCTATATTAAAATGGCTACTCCAGCTTGTTTCTTGTGACCATTTGCTTGGAAAATTATTTTCCATCCTTTTACTCTGAGGTAATGTCTGTGTTTGTCGCTGAGGTGTGTTTCCTGTATGCAGCAAAATTCTGGGTCCTGTTTACATATCCAGTCTGTTGGTCTATGTCTTTTTACTATAGAATTGAGTCCGTTGATGTTAAGAGATATTAAAGAAAAGTGATTGTTGCTTCCTGTTATTTTTGTTATTAGAGGTGGAATTATATTTGTGTAGCTATCTTTTTGGGGGTTTGTTAGAAGATTATTTTCTTGCTCTTTCTAGGTTGTAGTTTCCCTCCTTGAGTTGGAGTTTTCAAACTATTATCCTTTGAAGTGCTGGATTTGTGAGAAGATATTGTGTAAATTTTTTTTCATGGTATATCTTTGTTTCTCCATCTATAGTTATTGAGAGTTTTGCTGGGTACAGTACTCTGGGCTGGCATTTGTGTTCTTTTAGGGTCTGTATGATATCAGTCCAGAAACTTCTGGCTTTTATAGTCTCTGGTGAGAAGTCTGGTGTAATTCTTATAGGTCTGCTTTTATATGTTTCTTGACCTTTTTCACTTACTGCTTTTAGTATTTTTCTTTGTTTTGTGAATTTGATGTTTTGATTATTATATGACAGGAGGTATTTCTTTTCTGGTCTAGTCTATTTGGAGTTCTATAGGCTTCTTGTATGTTTCTTTAGGTTAGGAAAGTTTTCCTCTATAATTTTGTTTAAGATGTTTACTGGCCCTTTAAGTTGGGAATCTTCATTCTCATCTATACCTATTATCCTTAGGTGTGGTCTTTTCATTGTGTCCTAGATTTCTTGGATGTTTTGGGTTTTCTTTGACAGTTGTGTCAATGTTTTCCATGGTATCTTCTGCACGTGAGATTCTCTTTTCAGTCTCTTGTATTCTGTTTGTGATGCTTGTGTCTATGACTTCTGATTTCTTTCCTAGGTTTTCTATCTCCATGTTAGTCTCCCTTTGACATTTCTTTATTGTTTGTACTTCCATTTTTAGATCCTGGGTAATTTTGTTTAATTTCTTCACCTGTTTGGTTGTGTTGTCTTACAATTCTTTAAGATATTTTGTGTTTCCTCCTTAAGGGCTCTTACCTGTTTACCTGTGTTTTCCTGTATTTCTTTAAGGGAATTGTTTATTTTCTATACATGTATGAAATGTTCAAAGTGTGTGTGTGTGTGTGTGTGTGTGTGTGTGTGTGTATGTGTGTATGTTTACCCACTATCTCCCCTAGTCAATTTGTTTGATATTTTTCTGTTCATAACACTGAAGAACAGTTATTAAGGTGCAGTATTATTGCTAGGATATTTGAAAATATTATTCTCATAAATACTTACAATTGAAGTTTTCAGCTCTCATCTAACACATTCTTGATATATTTAGACACATACCTTCCCCAATGGTTACACATTCTATCAATGTGTGAAAGTAAACTGTTTTTTAGCCATAAAAGCACAACAATCTGTCAATAATTTGCATAACTAGAAAAGAATTGTTTTTAAAACTGTTCTCTATCAACTGAAATTGATGTCATAGTTTTTAAAATTATGTTCACCTTTTTTTCTGAAACTTTTCAAACTGAGAATAGTATCGCCACTGAAATCATGCTTAATATATATACACTTAATAATGCATCTATTAATAGTGAAGAAATAGTAAACTACCAGATTAAACTAATGAAGGTGTGCCAGTAACTATGGTTCAATTAAATAACACTGATCGTGTAGACTTCAGACCTGATTCTTACAAAAAAAAAAAAAAAAAAAAAAACTCAAAATTCAAGTGTACTACTCTTTGTGCACAATCTTTGTGAAATGACATCATGTTGAAGCACTAATCCTGTATAAGTACCACTGATGGCCACTGTGATAAACAGTGTTTTGAGAAAATAGCATCACTGTATCCCCAGGGTCAACACTAAAGTGGTAAAACCATTCTCATTGTGTTTAAGGATTGGCTTATTTATATATTATCTTTCGCTGAACCACCAATCTTTTTTTTGTTATCATTTTTCATGATATTTATTCTTGGTGTATACTAAAGATCGTATTAAAATAACTCAAGATTTAACATTTTTAAACCTAAGCGTAACAACATAGCAATAATAAACATCACACTATGAAAAGAGATGCTGAGAATTAGAGCTGAAGAACTTTCATAGTAATGAAATCATTTCCCAGGTTTTTTTTTTTTTTTCCTCAAAACAAGCTTTATTTAAATAAGGATTTAAAAGCATTACATAACATTAAAACTGGAGGGAAAAAGAAAACCAAAAGACAAGTTTTTTTCCTTCTCATGGTACAGGGGCTCGTATTGAGTTGAATCCTCTACAGCTAGCCACATGACCAATGGCACCAGCTTGGCATTTGTTCCCTTGTCATAAGTTTAACTGATACCAGGCTGGCCTTACCCTTCATATTTCAACATCTCTTGGCTAGGATAGATCTGCTTTAAAAAAGACTGCCCTGATGGTGAGCTAGGTGCCCATGACTTCTCTGGAAGGTAGCTTTCTGAATTCTGCCTACTTTGTCAAACACCAGGGGTTCTTTTTATGGCTAGAGACTCCCTCTAGTGACATAGCTGGGGCGGTGTTACCCATACTCTTGATCACTTGGGCTATTCAAGTGATAACACTCTCCTAGGGCAGGGGACTCTGTAGAGGGAGCCCCAAGGACCCTCTGGTCAGACTTAGCCTCCTGTGATCTTGGGGTTCTTGCCTGAAACCTTGTTATTGCTTTGTTTCAGGGTGGACACTTCCAGGGCTTACTGCTTAACCTGTTTAAATGAGGGACTTCAAGACTACACAGCATGGCTCTTTTCAGTTTATTGCATGAAGGAGTTACACTAGTCCAAGTTAAAAGTGGACCCCAAATGATTACATTATACAAGCTGTGAGGGTTTTAAACTTGTGACAACGGACCAAAGGGAGAATCTACTCATTGCAAGGAAATCCTCACTTAAGCTTCCGAGAGCCACAAGCGCTTAAAACCCATGAACCTTCAGCCGATCGTCCTCAGCCAGTCCAGTCTCTATCAGGAACTGGCATGTTCTTGTGCTGGTCACCCTGGAGCTGAATTACTTCTCCATATTCTGGATGCTCAATTACAGTTCCATTGCAGGCAAATCTCTTTTTAAACGCCTTTACTAGTTTCTTTTTATCATAATCATCAGCGATCCCTTGGGCAGTTATAAGGGTCTTCCTGCCATTTCTCTATTGAATTCTTATATGGATATAATCCTCAGTCACAGCAGGAAGCAGGTCACCACCCTTACTTGCATCAGCAAAGAGTGCAGGTTCTGGATAGTGGACATACGATAGGATTCCTTTTCCTCGGTGGAAACGGCCTGTGGAAGAAGGCTGCAGGAGAAGGCAGCGGGTGTCGGGAACAGAGCTTCAGGAAGCGAGGGGCTTGAGGGGGAGACAGCTGAGTCCTCAGTGGCAGCTCAGTGACTGAGGCCTCATTTCCCAGTTTTTATAGAAAAAAAAAAGCATATTAAGGAAAATTTTGATATATGTTCAACCAGAACCATGTGAATGTGACAAGAGTAGAGGTTAGGATTTCTGTATATGCTTTAGCTTTATTAAGTTTAGCATGTGTAAATAACATGAATAATTTTTCAACATTTTTACTGACTCTTAAAATTTCACAGTATGCACCCAGATCACACTCATTTCCCAGTCCTTCCATGTCTTCCCCAACTCTTGTGACTTCCCCCTCACAAAAAAATAATAAAATTAAAATTAAGAAGTCCACTTTGTGTTATTATTATAGTCATTGTAGTGTGGTCAAATTCTCTCTGGCCAGCTTCTTAAGTAGAACTGAGTAATTCCCTTCCCTGCGTCTGCCAGAAGCCAGCAATTATGAAACAATAACTTCAGGATTCTAGTCACATTTTTTGAGTGTTCTTTTGGTGGGTTTCTCTCTGGTATGCAGCTTTTTCTAAGGTGGTGAGAGTTGAGGTGAAGGGCTGTCACAGAAGTCTTTCATTTCTCTTCCTGTTTCTCAGTTGTATATCTGCAATCATCCATATGTCATTAAGTGGTGTGTGTGCATACTGCAGCCTGGGGCCATGTTCATGGTCTATGCTGTTGTCAGAAACCATGGGCAAGTTCATGGTCCAAGCTTCTGATGACTATAAAGAGAAATGTAAATACTTCTTCAAAGTGTCATTGTAAAGTGATTAAAAGAGACTTGACACTGCTCAGCAGTTAAGAGCACTTGCTGTTCTTTTAGAGAACCAAGACCTACATGATGGCTAGCCAGTACAGTTAGCTCTAGTTACAGGGGTCCTATACTGTCTTCAAGCCCTGACGGACAGGTTATGTACACACTACACATACATACATACATACATACATACATACATACATACATACAGGCAAACACATACATACAGGCAATTACAGTAATAAAACATTTTAAAGTAATGAATAATCATGCGTTGGAGATAAGCAGGTACTAAGTATCTAAGGGATACTGCTGATACTGCTGTGAAAATCAGATAGCCCAAAGGATAAGGAAAAGTGTGTTTCAGATCCAGTTAGACAGATACAGCTTTGTCTGCAGTTTTATCTAACTTTCCTTGTAACATTATTTCATTGCCACAGTAAAAGCAATGGTACTAGTCCCAGAGAGGCATCATGAGAATTTAGTTACTATTAATTTGATTCTGAACAACATTAAGCTTCTAAACAACTGAAATTCTACAGATTCTGTTGTTGTTCAACTATTGTTTTATGTTGTGTGACTGTAAAAAAAAAAAAAAAACAGAATAGAACAAACAAACAAAACTTTACTGAAGACCTAGTGTTTGCACAGGTGGATTGAGAGGACCAACAGGAGTTACCAACAATGACACTAATTGAATCTTTGCAGTGCTGTACCTTTGCAGTGCTTTTACTCCAATAACTTTTTGCTGGATTTAAGTTTCTTCCCTAAATACATTATGGTCCTCCTGATTTAACATTGTTTGATTTCTGACTCAATAATAATAATAATAATAATAATAATAATAATAATAATAATAATAAATCATAATCAAAGAGTTGGAAATTAATTTTGGTTTCCTAATGTCCTGAAGAGGCCAAAGTTTGCATTATATGGGAAAGCCAGAATAAATACTCCATAGTTTTGCTTAGAGCTGCTTTTCTGAACCTGGCATGTTTTGAATGCTAAGAAACAAGGTTGAAAAAATAGGTAAAGACCTTTACAAACTTTGTATTTTCTGAATTTTCTATTAGTATAATCAAATATCACACTTGTGTTATTTTTGTCTTGTAATAAAGAGCAGATTCTTAGGATTATAGATAGAAGAAGAGTCATTCTGCAGATTTCAACTGGACGTTTGACACACTAGTGATCTGGACACGTACTATCCCCACCATGAGTATTTTCCCATAGGTGGGTCATCTCTTTCAAGGACTCCACAACACCAGGTTCTAAGGACTGTTTTAGAAATGGGTCCAAACAATTAAATAACCATAAAATGGGAAGGAGACCTTTGAAATACTATATTCTGGACATGACAGAACCAGTATAAACATGAACCCACAATAGCTAATTTATGTAGATCCAGTATATGCCCACTAGAAATGAAGTAATGAAAGACTCAGAAAAGAGACTAAAAAGTTTAGAATATCCCTCATTGTATTATAAAATACATGTATTTCTGAGGCTGCAGAGATAATTCATGGTTACAAGCATTTGTTTGCCTTGCAGACAATCTGTGTCTGATTCCTAACACTCTCATCAAGCATCTCAGAACAGCCTGAAAGTCCAGTTTCAACAAGAACTGATGCTGACTTCTTGCTTCTGCAGAGAGTTAAAGGAACATGACACACATACATATACTCATACATACATACATACACACATAAAGTAAATAAGTATGAACCTTAAAATAAGGACAAACACATGTCTAACACCCACTATATACCCAAGAATATCACAACTATTATAAACACTGTGAACATATTTTAAACTACTAATGTATGACTCATTCTACTACAAGGATAAAGCCACCCACTCTAAAATACTCTAGCCGAAAACACCAGCATTATGTTTTCTGCAAGGAAAGTTTTTAATTTATTTAGCCCAAAACTATTATCAGTGGTCATCGAACTTATTTTACTTTTCAGAGTTCATTTCAGATTTTTTTACCTCTGTCTTCTCTGAATGCAATTTTTTGCTCCCTTTACTGATAGATAGTAGTGATCCTCACGTCCATGATTTGTGACTACCAAATCACATGATTTGTGACTACCAAATCACAAACATTTCAAAAATGACTAAAACCAAAGCCAGTTCACATTCACTTATTCTGGACTATGGAGGCTGGAGAATCAGAAATATTTTAAAGGTTTACAGAAGATTATCACATGTAATATATAAACCTGAAGGTCTGAAATGCACAAAGATTTATGACTATGAGAATAGTAACACACACATTGTGAATTGTGGCCACTAGATTTCTTGAAACATAGTTGTCTCCTAAAGGCAAATTTTTGGGTAATTAATTCTAGAACAGCACACAGAATTAATATTTTTTTAATTATGAGTAAATGCAAGTAAGAATTTATCTTGAGGTCAAAAAGATAGTTGAAGCTAGAAACAAGATAGATGTGCAGAAGTGCCTGACTTGAGTGCTCTGTGTTGAACTCAGGTTCTGTGCAAAGCAGTGTAGCATCTTACACTCAAGCTGCCTTTCATCCTTAACAAAAATGGGTTGTAAAAGGATCAAGGATTTTAAAAGTAGCGTCTCTCATGGGAGAATTTTTAGAATTAATAAATAACAAACTCTTACATGAGTTTCTATGATGTCAGAGTTTTAACATTCATCTCTTCAAATGCAGGCTGTCAAGGCCTGCCAATTTACAAAATAAAACAGATACAGGTAAATAATTGATTTTGTGGCAGTGTCCTTCATTTTCATTTTGCAAAAGCTGCTTGGAGAAGCTCTTAGGCAACTTGACATTTATTAAGTACATGCTCTGACTTTATAGATGACTTTTTTCAAACTTCTCTTCTCAATACTCAGGAGGGCAGAACTAAGGCCAGCAGAGAAATGGCAATGGATACGTTCCAAACAAGACTGAGAATGTATAGTATATGGGTCCATTATGACCATCCTTGTTATTCACACTGAAAGTCTTCCTGTTTCTAATCCAAGGATCTTTAAGCTATGTTTTGCAGTGAATTCATGCGTTTCTAAAGAGTGCACAGTAGAAAGATGTCTGTGTGTCACAGTATACTAGCAGTAGTTCAGAGACATAATTAGAGACACAGCTAGCAAAAGTTACATGTCAGAAGGAACGCTGTAAATCTCAATTGGGAGGCTCTTCAAGCCAGAGACGTTCCTGCTCCATCCATAGCTAACCATCAATCCTTGCCATTATTATGAATACCTAAGCATTGCCGGGGTAACCTACAAAATATTTCAAAGCTCTTGGCATCCAGAATTCAAGTACTTTAGCCTGTAAAATTTTAAACTGGCTGTGTGTAAGCTCTATATTTTTTGGCATTGTAACAAAATAGGAAAAGGTAGCACAAAATCCTTGATCTTAGATATTTTGTTGGTGATTATAACACAATACCTATGTCCAGAAAGTAAAATTTGATACGAAACTATCCCTTAAACTATTCATTCTATATTTTGATGATAGAAAATATAAACATAGACTTATATGGAATCACTTTTTTACACCCCTCTTCATTTCAACTACCAAGAACCTTCACTTCAAGATTGTGTGTCTGTTTGTCTGTCTGTCTGTTTCTCTCTGTCTCTGTCTCTGTCTCTGTCTCTCTCTCTCTCTCTCTCTCTCTCTCTCTCTCTCTCTCTCTCTCTCTCTCTCTGTGTGTGTTTTGTGAAACCCCATCCACTCCTTTTTTATTAACTTTTATTTAATTTTAAAATAATGTCCTCACTATGATGTATAGTATTTTTTGTTTTAGAAGTAGAGTTTTCATGGCTAGCTATTGAAAAGAAGGAACAGTAAAGAAAATAAAAGGGAAATAAAGTAGAGTTATAAGGAGATAAATACCCTTATTAAGAACTTGATGTAGAAATTCTATTCACCCATCTTTGTATTCTGACTCTAGAATCTATAATAATTATTGAAAGAAATATAACAAAGCTTTCTGGACCACAATTTTCCGGTCTCATCAGCCAGATGGCATCATGAGCTATTTCCAAGGTAAGCTGTCGTGGTATAAGCTGTTGAAGGGTCACCCCTTTTTCTTCCTGATAAACATTGGCAACTAATTAATTTCCTCCTCATTTGCAATTTCTGTTTCTCCTCCTAATGGCTCATAATTTCGTTTTGATATCTCAGCACTGATTCATTGTAAGTCTGGCAGTATGACAAGAATCAGACTGTTAAGAGTCAGAGTGTCAGGTTGAAGCAACATGGAACACACTTTCTATCCAGTGGTGTGATATTTTCTGTGACTTTTAATACTTGCCTATTAGTCATACAGCAAGGAAATCATTAACATTTATTTTAATGCTGTAATACATAGGATTTTAGTTTAGAAATATGTGTTGACATGATGGATACTAAAAAATATGCATGCAAACTGAGAATGTTCCATCAGTCATCATCTTACCATCAATAAGCTCACACTGTTCCTAAGCATCATTTTAGACTCTCCCATGATTTACTTTACTTTATCTCAAAAAAAAATTTAAGACTTTGAAAGCCATTCACTTTTCTTTATTCAGGATACAGAATCTCTAATAATTGCTTTAGGAAATCATGATTTCAGGCTGTTTTTTAGTTAGTCAACCCTGTCTATAGGTTGGAAATTAATATGGCTGAAAGGTTTATATGTGTCCCTAAAGAGATTCTGAAGTATACTATTTTATAGTTGCATGCATGCATTTCAATTCTGTGATGATCTTCATGATGCCTCTGTAGAAATAATCGCTAGAGTGAGCCAAAGGGCAAAGGCCAGCTAGAAGGCTGGCAAGGGTGCAATTTCAAAAGGACCCAGAGGGACTCTAGAAGCACAGTGAGTTGTTGTAGGAAACGATGGGGTTCTAACTTTCTCTTGGCTGTTCGAATTCCTGAAAGGAATACTACTTTAAAGTTCACTGGGGCAATCAGTATCACTGGCAAACTTAATTTTCTGAAGCCAAATTCAGGTCAGAAAGTTCAGAGATCAGAATGGATATGCTTACAGCCTGCAGTCAGATAGAGACCTCAGTGATAGATTTTGAATATAAAACTCTCTTGCCTTCAGTGAAAACACAAGGCAAGTCTGGAGTTTTAAACTTCCATGTGAAAACAGAAAGCTCTTCATTTGGCTTGAACTGAAATAATTCAAAGGTAACAACTACAAACTTAGTGATCGTATTTTTTTAATAACAGAATAGGTACAGGATTAGTATATTTAGTTATTGGTATATTTAGTTATTTAACAATGATTTTGTTTTTCTATTTTTAAATTTTCATCACCATTTTACACAATGGTGGCATTTCATCAATCCAGGTTTCACTATTCAAAGAGCAGAAAGGATAAGTGTTGTTTCCAAGATTATGTATACTTCTTATACAATAAATCATTTTCCCCAAAATGGCAAGATTAAAATTCTACATTTTCTTTTTTTCCTTTTTTTATTTTTAATTTTTATTTTTTATTCCAGAATTTATCCTCCCCCCGGTCCACCTTCTAGCTATTCCATATTCCATATCTCCTCCCCCCATCTCCATGATGATGTACCCACCCCCCTAATCCCCACCTCACCAGACATCCCCACTACCTGGGGCCTCCAGTCTCTTGAGGGTTAGGTACATCTTCTCGGACTGAGTCCAGCACTAGCGGTCCTCTGTTGTATATGTGTTGGGGGCCTCATATCAGCTGGTCTATGCTACCTGATTGATTATTGAGTGTCTGAGAGATCTCAGGTGTCCAGGTTAATTGAGACTGCTGGTCCTCCTACAGGGTCACCCTCCTCTTCAGCTTATTCCAGCTCTTTCCTAGCCCTATATTTTCTATGGTAGACTATTCCAGATCTTATGTTTTAAATGCTATTCCATCAACACTACATTATACGTATGACAACAGGACAATAGAAAGTGTCAAGGCATGCACACAGAGCTTTCTGGGCTGCCCGCCTTGTTTCAAAGTGAGAACTTGAGAACAGAAGCTTTCTTCACTTTCCAGGCATAGCTGGGATTTGTATACAGAGCTGGGTTGTCAGGGGCTGAAAGTGGGAAAGGTTCTGAATTTTGTTAATAAAAAGCAGCTGACAAGGTATTATGTGGCAGATATTTGTAGCTCTTGTTCTGAAGTATTGGAAGATAGACTTTCTATATCTATATCCTGATAAGACATTTAAGCCATCTTTCTCAAAGAAAAGAGCAGGAAAGGGGAAGGGAAGGGAGGGGAGAGGAGGGAAATGGATGAAATAACTGGCTGTTGTTTCTCTGAAATAACTGGCTGATGGTTAGAAATCATTGTCTTGTGGGTGCTTTACTGGACCCACCCCAACTAGTTGAATATGCAAATGTATGTCAATTATAATCAATATGATAAACAAAAATTTTCTAGACATTTTTTGGTCATTCTCCAGTTATTCTCATTTCTTTACACTCAGATGTGCTAAGTAAACCTTTTTAAATATAGAAAGTACACCATTTAAAAAACAAGGTAGCCTGAAGGACAGATGCTTCATTGTTAAGAGCATGAAACATTCTTAGAGAGGACATGAAGACTTCAGTTCCCTGCTCTCAGAGTGGATAGCTCACACAGGCCAGTGGATCTAGCTCTAGAAGACATAGCACCTTCTAGCCTCTCCTTCTTCTGTGGGATTCTGTATTCACATGCACATACTCCAATACAGATGCTTAATGAAGAATAAAATAAAGAAAACTATAGATCAATAAAATTTTATATAATAAACCTAATCAGGGTATATAGAATTCCAATATGTTTTTCGGGAATTTTTCCCATGGTATACGTTCTTGGCATCATCTTTGGAGGTGCAAACGTGGTCCATTTCAATCTTATGTGATATGTTATATTTTACCTTTTAAAAAATAGATATCCTTCAGTTTTCATTACTTTGTTGAGTGCTTTCATGGTACCAGAGGCTGCATAAAGACAGAACTACATGCAAAATAGAAATTCTTTATTATTATGGTTGAAATATAAAAACAGAGGGACTGAGAGAGTAAAGAAAAGATTTGGAAACTTTATTTTATTTGTGTGGGTGTTTTGGCTGCAAATATGTCTCTATACCATGTGTATGCATAGTACTCTCAGAAACCAGAAGGGGCATCTGAAACACCTGAAACTGGACTAACAGACAGTCACTATCCACCATGAAGATGCTAGGCATCAAGCCCAGGTCTTCTGGAAGAGCTATAAGTACTGTTAAACATTGAGCTATTTTACCAAACTTAGAAAAAAATAATTTTGCTTCTGTTCTGTATTCTGCAAGGAAATTCTACTCTGTCCATGTGATCTAGGAAGAAGACCCCAGGCTGCAGAAGGGAATGAACTACAGCTGAAAGTTTGAGCTTGGTCTTGTAAGTTCTAGTCACATATATCATACTTTAACTTCTGATCTACAACTGGTAACATTAATAAATAACTGTTGTTTTAAACTGCCAAGCTGTACTAAATTGTGGCTCTGGAGAACTAACTGCCTCTTCTTTTGCATGCATACCTTCAAAAAAGAAAAGCACACCAATGATAAGACAGAGAATGAGTCATGATTTCTATCATGAAAGTTCTACAAGTGTGTTGTGGTAAATCCCTGTCTTTTACTTTGTGAATTCCCATCTGAAGCATCCTATTCCCTAAGTCTGCTTTACTCACTAGAGACACATTATGCTCTCCCATAGAGAGAATGCCCATGATGATAAAGGCCTGTTGTAACATCTCATCATCTCAGACTATTTGCTATCAGATTAAGATGACATTTAAAAATGTCCAAGAGAGAAACCCAGCCTCAGACACTGGCATAATTTTAAATGATACTCACAGGTATCTTGGAGAGTGACTAAGTCTTGGGATATCATCAAGAACGTGCAGAAGGGGACAATATTAAACTTTTTGCAATACTTTATAATCTCAACTTATTCCTCTTAGAATGGAGTATGTGATGATAAATCTTCAGACAAGAGGTGCTCTTGTCAATTGGTAGCTTGTTGACATAAACCATGATGTATCCTTCCTTTACAGCACAGGCATCATCAAACCATGAACAATAAACCTTCATTTGCCAAAGTGTTTATATAGCCCATGTTTCAAGCATATTACATGACAAGATTAAATATTTCTTAGCTACAGTAAGCTATGCATGTATGGATATTAACTAAGTTCAGAAAATATTATATTTTGATTTACACTATGTCATATTGCTTTACTTAAATCAGTATAATTTGCTCATTTTATTTTTCTTTTCTTTCTTCTCTTTATTCTTAGTATCATATATCCCAGTGTGGCTTTGAACTAACAGTGAAGCCACGGATGAACTTGAACTCATTTTTACCTCCTGTTCCCATATTTTTCCATTACAGGTATGCATTGCTATGTCCAGTATGCTATGCTGAGAATTGCAACTCATGCTTTTCAGACAAACACTCTGCCAACTGAGTGACATCATCAGCTCTCATTTCAGTTTCCATTGGTGCCATACCTTGCTTGCTTCTTGAATCCTTATTGAAAGTAGTGAGATGGGCTTTGGAGTTCAGACATAACTTCGAAAACATGTAAATGGCATTGGATTTTACAAGATTTAGATGCTATTTTAATCTTTACTAATCTGTCAGGTTTGCTAATGTTCAGGTGCTAAATAAGTTTCAAGGATAATTAAAAGAGAAACCCTTTAAAATAAACCTGTCAACTTATTTTCTAAAGGAAAAATGAAAGGTTCTAATCTTTACATAATGAACAACAACACAATTAAGTTCTATTCACTTCTATGTGATTTTTTTAAAAGGTAAAAACAATTCTAGTTAGAAGAGAATGTGTTGCCAAGGCTCATGATCTTCAGCTAAACTAATCACTATGTCTCCAGCATATTTCTAATTAAATATGCAATTAAAAATGTTCACTGCACCCTGAGGCCTCCCATCTTATTTAAATAACTGCTTGTCCTACTTTTAAAAAGCAAGTTATGGCATTCCCAGTATTTTTCAAATCCTTAGATTTTCTACATGACTTCACTAACAATTCAAGTTCTTAGTAAAATGTAGAAATTCAGCAATCCCTTCAACATTTAACAAACATAAGTTGGATAGCTCTATATAAATGAATAGGCTATGCTTATGTATTTATGTAACAACAATTAAAGACACATAGGCCATGAATTTGGAGAAGGGAATGAGGGGGGAGGTGGTTGAGAGGGATTTATGGAGAAATACATTAATTTAAAATAAAAAAATAAAAACCACATTTTTAAAATAGTAAAGTTTATAAAAAACATCAATGTCCAATGTAAATAGAAATTTTAGAAAAATAATATAAATTTGCATTTTATTGAATTTTTTATTTACTGGAAATGATGAAACCAAATAAATATTTGAGTCACTGGGTGTCAATTTGGATATTACCTAATACACATGTAGCATTTATATGGTTCTAAATAGTATTTCTCTGTTCCCTTCTTTTAACCCTGATTTTAATTTTAGTCAGAACACCTTATTGCCCAAAAGACTTCTATTCATGCAACAGCTAAAATTAAGAATTTGATAACATGTTAGCATGTTAGATCTTACTTTATGGAATGTGAGTAATGTCAACACACATGACAGAAAAATTTAATATCCAAGGATCTCCATCCCACAGACACGCACAACTCATACACATACACACTTTCACACACACTTTCCTGGTAGATTATATGTTTAATGTGTTGCATTTTGTTAAAGAATATGCAAGCAAATGAAAGGTAAACTGACCTGATTTGTCATTAGGGGCTAAAGGCTGCAGAGACAATGAAACAGCCCACAAGGAAGGTGAGTAACAAGACACATCATATGCAGCAACAAACCTGAATCATTCTTTTATTCCACGTCCAGCCCAAGCAAGACAAATTTTTTAAGCTTGTTATATTAAAAGCTAGGGTCTCGGACGTAATGAGAATATCTAGGTAGACATGCCAGGAAAATCCCAAACCAGAAAGAATCTCATACCTAGAATATACATAATGGATCTCTGCACTATTTTCAGGAAAAAAAAAACAAGAACTGTAATAAAAAAAAAAGAGAAAGTCATCAATATGCAACACACATATGAGGAAATCTAAAGTTATAGACCATACTCATCTCAAATTAAAAATCAGAGAACCTACAAAGCCAGACATTGTATTAAGCACCATTACAGTTCTCAAAATAGCAAAGGAGACAGATTATAGTATAGAATGGTTTAAAATGTGAGGAAATATAATAGAAATCACTGTTCACATGAGTTTCCATAGTAACATATTTTTGGAGCCTTAAGGCTTACCACTGATATATGTGCCCCTCTCTCGGGTGTGTCAACAAAGGTGATCTCTGATAATGAGTATCAAGGTCACATAGCACTTGTGGGTTGCAGGAAGCTTGGGGATTAAGTGTCCATCAAGACAGCGTAGGATGGATGCACATTTTAAAATATTATGAAACAATTGAGGAACAATCAAGATGTACATAAAGAAATATAGCCACATCTTTAATGCATTAAGTAAAAACAGAAAAGAGGAAGAAAACATGAGATTTATTGCCTGAATCAATTTATGTAAATTATACATAAGACAAATGGTGTATACATGTAAATTTGATTAAACAACTTGGAATACATGCCTGTGAGGTAGAATCAGAGTAGAGTACACAGGAATTGATGATCAAAATGGATAATCATTAACGACGTGAACTCAATGTTATGATTAATCACATTCCCAATGCTGGCCATTAAAAGTAAAATCTGCTGAAAATACAGAGTGCAAGTCGTAGTACTAAACCAGCCCACATCTCCTCAAGAGAATAAATGGATGTGAACATTTTATGATTCTATTTACATATAAACAATGACATGATCATTATAAATCTTTCTTATTTTCTCATTCTGCTTGTATTTCCTCCCAGGTTTATTCATCAAACTTTGTTGTTACTCGAGTTTGATTTACTGAAGGCAAACTGCAAGTATTCACACTTACTCTATAATTCAATCTTTTCACTAATCAAATATGACCTTTTCCAAGTTAACAACTTTTTTTCAAGTTAGCTTTTACTTTGTTCTGGAAGAATATGAAAGTGTTTACACATTGGGCCTGTTTTTCCTTTTCGTCTGTTTGTTTCTATGAAATCAAAATTAAATTTATTCAGGAAAAAAAATAAGAGCAGTAATTTAGCAAATATCTGGTTAGTTAGAAGGAGTATAACAAAAAAGCTTCTGGGTATTGTAAGACCTGAAGTTAATCTGTAAACCCCACCTGCCCAAGGGCCAGGTAACCTCCTGGAATGCTGGTAGTTGTAGTTCTTGGAAAATAACAAAGAATGGTGACTTATGGGTTTGTATTTATGAGTCCCAGCAAAATGTATCTGGGATAACTCTGAAGGAAATTCCAGGGAGTGGTCTTGACCAAAGCCCATCCTAGTCCAAATTTAATTAAAAGCATGTTTTTAATTAGGCTCAAAAAGTGGAACTGGTTTTTCTCTGGCAAATATCAGGACTAACATTATGTAAATAATGTATTAGTGAATATTTAAATATGATGAATGTAATAGCATTAATTTCTATAAGCTTTGATGTATTCCTTTAAGGGCATTGAAAAAGCTGAGTTCATAAAGGTGCTGGCTGCCAAGCTTGATGACCTACATTCAAGTCCCAGGGCACAAATGACAGGAGAGAACCAATTCTTGAAAGTTGTCCTCCACGTTTATGCCACTGTGCCCGTATATACACATAGCACACACACAAATGTATTGCTACTTAAAAATACTGTTTTTTGAGAATAATCATTTCTCTCCTGTTTGAAAATAATATTCTTCTGCCATTATTACTGAATTATAGTGTCTCTCTCTGTCACTTTTTCTCTCATCTACCTATCTTTTATTTATTCATCTAACTCACTGTCTATTTATATGTGAATGTAAATGACATAAGGATATTAGATACTGGTAGCAAGAAGATTTGGGTGCACCTTATGTCCATACTGCATGCTGAGGAATATACTAGCCTGCAGTTATTTGCTGGCATTTAGAAAACAGTGATAGAACGTTGCCTCCTTATGGAGCTTAGGTTGCTATCATTGATTCATTGTTTTTAGTAAGAACACAAAGGGCTGGAGAGATGGCTCAGTGGTTAAGAGTACTAACTGCTCTTCCAGAGGTCCTGAGTTCAATTTTCAGCAACCACATGGTGACTCACAACCATCTGCAATAGGATCTGATGCCATCTTCTGCTGGGCAGTGGTGATGCATGCCTTTAATCTCAGCACTTGGGAGGCAGAGACAGGCAGATTTTTGAGTTCAAGGCGAGCCTGCTCTACAGAGTGAGTTCCAGGACAGCCAGGGCTATACAGAGAAACCCTGTCTTGAAAACAAACAAACAAACAAAAAAGCACAAAAGAAGTCTCTGTATTTAACGAGAGTTGTAGGCATTCCTCTCTTCATAGAAGTGTTAAAGTCATAACTATAGAATCAGCATGCATTCCTTAGAGTTGCGATATCCTACACAAAGTACATGACAAACAAACCAGGCCAAAATCATTATCTTAACATGAGAGGTGAGGTAAATGTTCTCTCTCAGATCACTAGGGAAGGCTTTCTCCCTTTTCCTTGATCGAGTGAGATGCTTTGACTTCAGGCACTCTTACTCCAGTATCTGTTATAGTCTCTAAATAGCTGCTTCCCTTCTCTGTCCATGTCTCTCTATGACAGACACTCTCTGTTAGTCATTATTAGAGTAATTGTCTACTTTTCTTCAATATGGCTTAACCTAGCATAATCCATCTTCAGTAACTATTCAAATAAGACAATGCTTAGAAGTCTAGATGTTATAGCTCAACACATCATTTTAGGGACCCTTTAAGTGCTAAAGCTGACACTGTCCTGTAGTTTGAGCCTTCTATGTGAGCATATTACATCTTGACTTTCTGCCAGCTATGGGGTAGCAAGGCTCTCCTAGTTTTCTCTGCCTACTCTCATTATTGTGAGTAAATAAATTCCCTTGTTTCATTTCAGAGTCAATGTATTTATTCTAGGATTAGTCTATATTGTCCTCTGTCTAATCTTTGAAGTAGAATGAAGTCTCAGGCATTTCAAGTTTCTGCTTAACACAAACCTAATTTGGAAAGATTCCTAACTTATAATAGTACAAGATAACCCCTGTTCTCTAACTTGCATGTTATCAAAGAGCTCCTATCTAATATTTGTAAATTATTTTGTACTGTATGTTTAAATATTTATGCAAAATTATTTTTATGTGTGTAATTTAGAAAAATTATTATTATTTTAGAGATCTATATCTATATAAACATAGACATATAAACATAGATATAAATGATACTGGTTTTGGGTTCATTTTCAAACAGTGTTTTTCTGTGTATTTCTGGATGTTTTGCAACTCATACTATTGACCAGACTGTCCTTGAACTCACAGAGATCCACGTGTGCATGCCCCCTCACCCCTGCCTGGCTAGGAATATATTTTATATTCATCTTGTTCACAGTAACATATTCTCTGATATTTTTAGTAGAGTAGAAATATGCAAGTTGGCCAGATTTGATATTAACTCTTTTCATATTTGCAGATCAATATCTCACATAGATTTAATATCTTATCAATATGAGATGGTCACTGAAGAATTTTTTTACTGGTAAATGAATACAAAAGAGGACCATGCCCCAGTGTACGGGAATGCCAGGCAGGAGTGGGTGGGTGGCTACGTGAGCATGCTCATAGAAGCAGGGAGAGGGGGTAGAATAAGGGGATTCTGGAGGGAAAACTGGGACAGAGGATAACATTTGAAATGTAAATAAATAAAATATCCAATAAAAAAGAAAGAAGGATTGAGAAGTCAATGTTAAGTAGGTTATATACAAGGTTACATTCTTTTGTAGTCGAATTAAATGTGTGTTTTTGAACTGTATTTACATACACACTCACAGACAATTAGAGGTGTCAGAAGTCGACCTTGGAAAGACAGAATTCTATAACTAATAAACTAAACTCATATTTCTAAAGGAATGAGTATGATCTAAGAAGGTCCACATAGAAACATTTCTAAGGCAAGGTAGTCTCCAGTACCCATAGCTAAAAATGAAGTCCTTCATCATACCACAGTTAAACAGCACTTGGATTTTATAAAATATCGTTATAATAGATTTTTACTAGAAAAATAATTGGGAAGGAAAAACATATGATAAAGGTCTCATTTTCTCATTTCTGATCCTTTCATTTTTATCATTGAGACTTTGATGTGAAGAGTTTAAGTCTCTGAGGCTGGTTTGCAGTCCATCCTTGGACACAGATGCTTGATGCCTTACATGTTCTCATTGTAAAAGGAGAAAAGTTGGGGTATATTAATCTGCTGGGTCTTTGGAAATCAATTTCCACATGACATTTCTTATTATTGAATTTACACAATGAGATCTCCCGAACATTATACTTGATTAAAATGTTCAACTGCTTTCAAATTACATTTTTTAAAAATAAAACTCACTGGGTAAGCAGATTAAAATTCTGAAAGAAAGCAGAATTTCTTTCCAATTAGATGCCATTTCACACTTTGTTTGGCTGTATATCCAGATCAATTTCTGTGAACTACATATGGTTACAGTGTGGTTTCTCTGTAGGAATTTAAATGTTTTCATTATGGTACTTAGATAAATAGCATTGAAAATTAGCTTAGTCCATTAATCTGGTAAGGCAGTGGAAATGCATAAATTGTTACATTGTGAAATTATGCCCTAAAATTTCTGTTTGCTATTTCACTAAACAACATAGAACTGTAAAGAGTAACATATGCTGCTTTTACACAGAAGTGACTGCCTCCTTTCCTTTGAAAGAAACATATTAATCTAATTTTTCCAATACATTATTGATTAGTGAATTTTTACACCAGTGCCAGAATATTAAATTCTCTAGGAAACATTGTCATATCTTAATACTGAATCATTCAGGAAACATTATAGCTAACACCATGAAAGTTCATTTTTACTTCTTCATGAATATTAACTCTTAAGATGAATTTTTCTTTATAAAATGCTGAATGTCATTATGCTGTGAAGGTGGATATATGCATATAATGAAACTATAACTATTATACTTAGTGCAATAAAAATATAATATTGTTAGCGGAGAAATTGTTCTCTGAAAAAAGTATGCAGTCCCAGTGCAAACAGTATAAGTACAACTTTATAAATAAACAAAGCAAGTGTTTCAGGGGAAATTTCAGTGGCTGCTCTGATTTTGGAGTGGTAGGACAATTTATTCTAGACTGTATTTTTATAGTGTTCCTCTCTCTCATGAAGCCATTGCTAAATTTCTCCCCTTGGGTATCACCTTCATTTACTCCTTTTCGATTGTGCGTGCTCTGAGATCAGGATGCAGTGTTTTGTCTTCTCTGCCTACAAAGATATTTATTGATAGTTTTGAGTAGACATTGCAAAAATGTCCTGGCACCAAAAATTTCTGATAGAGGAGGAAAATTCCCATGCAATAACTTTAAGTATACACAACCACAATGGGATACTTTAAATGTCATATCTCAGAGATACCAAGATGCAGCAATAATTTCTGTTATTGTCTTCTAATTCCTTGACTCCCTAATAAAAATACAATGCCTAACTACAAAAAAAAAAAGTTATAGAAATCTTATGTTTAAATCGACCTAGATACCAACTAAAAAATATGACAGCCATGATGGTGCTTAGGCTGTAGGTTAGTAAGAATACACTTTATAAGTTTAACACCATAAGATTTTGTAAATAATCCTTTTTATTGAGTATGCTGCATGTAACCTCACTGTGCTTCCTTTGTACCAAAACAATAATCTGAGAATGACTTCATAAGAAGATAATGACTCTGATAATTTGATTCTAATGCTTCAAAGCAGAATGTCTCAAAATTCACAGTTTCTAAGCTTAGGAAACTTGTTCAAAATGACTAATAGAAAACTAATTCCAAAATTCTACCTTCTTGTTTCTCCTCTCCAAGTTTACCATGTTCTTTTATAAGTAGTAAGGCAATTTATAGATTCTTTGAAAAAAAAAGTCTAACAAGTATTTTCCATTTTTTCTTGAAAAATAATATGCAAAATTAAAGGATTATTTCAATATTTCATCTAAAAGTAAAGTGATGAAGTCTTTTCCTCTGTGACACAATGTCAATGCACACTTACCTGTTGTGTTAAAAAAATTAATTTAATCAGTGCTCTACAGAAGAATTCAGGACACACACACAAAAATATTTTTTAACCATATTGGCTTATGTAATAGCTGACTTAAAAGAGTTAATTGCAATTTAAAATTGAATCTTATTTTTATCCAACCATAAAAGTCTCAACTATGACTTACTGGTACTGGAAGTATAGATAATTTTGTGTATTTAATAGTGCAACTGTCTGCCAGCAACATCTCATTACCCCACTACAAACATGTCTAAAACCATAAGAACCCTCCAGTGAGCCAAAGCATAGCTGTCTGGGAATTGCTGTGCTAACAAATAAACATATTTGGTTTTTATGAATTGTATAATTACATATTTTAGCAAACATATAGAGATTGCTAACAAACAGGAAATTGATACTGTAAAGCATCTGTGATTCACTGGAAAAATAAATTTTCATTGTAAATAGAATATTATAAAATCCACAGAAGGCTAATAAATTTCAAAATATCTTACAATCCTAATTAATCCTCATGAATTCACATTCTGAAGTTATGTATACTTGCAGTAAAACCATGTGAATGAGACTTTCACACATACAGATAAAACACCTACTTCTATATCTCTTTCAAAAAATGTTTTTGAAATATTCATAGATTGTTTACTAATAATTGTTCTTTTACACAGTTTAAGTATTTGGTAAATCGAAATTAATATAGAAAACCAAGGAGATTTTCCAGAGGCTCTTACACTCTGTCCCCTTTGCTACAGGATTCATTTTTTTTTAATCTTCTTTTCATGTTAGTATTGATTATTAGGGAATTCCATATCATGATCCCCAATCACACTCACTTCACAGTTCTCTCAGGTCCACCTCCACTCTTGTGATCAAAGACAAGGATGAGCAGGAGGAGGAGGACGAGGAGGAGGAGGAGGAGGAGGAGGAGGAGGAGGAGGAGGAGGAGGAAGAGGAAGAGGAAGAGGAAGAGGAAGAGGAAGAGGAAGAGGAAGAGGAAGAAGAAGTCTATTTTGTTTTATCTAAATACGCAGTGGAGCTTGCTCAAAGTCCCTGTGGCCAGCCAATTAAAGAAAACTGAGTGCTTCCCCACCTGTTTCCATGCCAATGCCATCAAATATGCAGAGCTACATTTCAGCATCCTTATCACAGTTTTTAAGAGTTCTATTCAATGGCTTTCTGTCTAGGTTATGTTTCTTTTGGGGAATGGGGTGGCATGGGTGTAAGGGTTATCATATAGGCCTTCTATGTCTCCCTGTGGCTGTGATGATATCCGAGGTCCTTGGTCATGTGACTGTCCACGTTTTGTGTGGACACCTGAAGTCATGTTGATGTGAGTGGTTTGCATTTCCACCTGTTGATGTCTTTGGTCTGTGTTGCTACCGAAGGCTAATGGTGCCCATAGCCTCTGCTGAACAGGAAAGCCACGGTAATGTATGTGGTCTGTATGTGGTCTGCACTGCCACGAGAGACCATGCTGAGGTTCCTTGCATGTGCTGGTGGGGGCGAGCATGTGCAAGTCCATGATCTGTGCTTCCACTGACAGTAAAGGAAAAGGCAGCTATTTTTGCTATGGTATTGATGTCGGCAGTCTCACAATTACAGTGTCTTTAATGCAGAAATATTAGGGCAGTATAAACCACGGTTTCTGAAATATATTGGAACCAGGTGACTCTAGCAAAAATGTTACCTTTTTTTGACATTCTTTGTTTCCTCAACTTTCATCAAGGTATGATCTCGTGTGGAAGGTGTCATAGATTTAGCAAAAGATCCTATGTTCCTCCTACATATGAGAGAAGAAATCTGGGCAGGTACAGCCTGCCTGGCAGAAGAGTCCCCATAACGTTAGGAGTATAACGTTAGTATATAACTTTGCCATTTGATTCTTAAGTACTCTCCAAAGCTCCATGTGCTGAAGTACCAGGCCCCAGTTGGTGGTGCTATTGGAAGGGGTAGAAACTGAAGAAACTTTGGAACAAAGATGGAAGTGAAGGGAGTTAGGTGACTGAATGGATTGATCTAGTGGTATATGCTGTAACCCCACTTGCTCTGCCTTTCCTTTGCAGCTTCCTGGTAACCATGAATGATAAAATTCACTCTACCATATGTTCCCACACAATCCTGTGCCTCACCTCAGGCCTTAAGCAATGCACCTAAGCCACCAGCACACCTGAAGCTTCTGAGGACATGAACTTAAGTAAATCTTCTTAATTTTAAGTTGTTTGCTCAGATATTTTGCCAGCATATATAATTAGGCTGAATAACAGTGTTTATATTTTTTTTAAATAAGGTTCAAGGCAATACATCACTATTTAACCTCTCTTAGCTCAAAGATGTGATTTTCTTCAGTAAAATATGTGGAATACTATAATATAAATTATGCCTAGATGCATATAAAAGAATTTACAAATTTGTTACAAGTATGCATACATATATACTCATGTGTAATTTTATGTACAGTAAAATTAATTATGATAAGGCCTGCCTTCTTATGATAGCACTAACTTGTTTTGCCAACCTGACTCTTGTTTACTGGTTCCATTGCTATTTTCTTTTCTTTTTTAATTAATAATTCCATTCTTTTACATCTAAATGATATCCCACTTTCCCCTTTACCCCTCCAGCAACCCGTTTTTCACATATGCCCTTCCACCTCCCTTTTGCCTGTATGAGGGTGCTCCTCCACCCACCCACACTTTCCTTTCCTGCCCCACCGCATCAGCATCCCCCTACACTGGAGCATCAAACCTCCCTGGGACCAAGGGCCTCCCCTCCCATTGCTGTCAGGCAAGGCCAACCTCTGCTACATTATGTATCTGGAGCCATAGATCTGCCCAAGTACAATCCTTGTTTCCTGAGAAAATTGGAAATCGTTCTACCAGAAGACCCAGCTATTTTCTTATAATTTCTGATGATTTATGAACTATTAAAATGAAGCATCACTATTAGGTTTTCAGCCAAAAAACATTTACACAGAATCTCAGAACGCACAACCCATATTCTAAATTACTCTGCCTAAGCAGACAGAACTTTCTGCTAGTAGCTACACCATGCCAGACAAAACAAACCACTATTTCTACTAAGAAAGTTCCATCCTCTTATCCATCCACTTTCTATTTCCATTAAGTCTTTATTACTTATTTTTCTTGTTGCTCTTGTTGTTTTGGTTTTTGGTTTCTTAAAGACATTTTTCTGTGTAATCCTAGCTGTCCTGGAACTTGCTCTGTAGACCAGGCTGGCCTTAAACTCAAAGATCTAGCTGCCACTGCCTCCAGATTGCTGAAATTATAGGCTTTTGCTCACACCCAGTGACTTTCTGATTAATCCTTCTTAAATTTAACACACATTTATGCTTTATGCAAATCATTATTTCAGTCACTATAGACATATTAATACACAAATCTAGTGTATGCTTTCTTGCAAAACTTATTGTTCGGAATGGAAGGACACATAGGAGGGATATATAAAAGGTGAAGCCAGAATACCAGTGGGTGTAATTGCTACTATGGTGGTGTGATGAACTAGAAATACTCTCAATTTTTTTCCAAGCTGAGAATCTGCATGCTTAATTTGACTGCACATTTAATGGAATTTCAGGTAACTATATTCCTTAGGAATTGCCTCAAGTTCCAATCACAAAAATATGGTATCATGTGTGAATTAATTATCTCCAAGTATTCTGTACAGTGCCACAATGTGTATTCACAAGTCTCGTCTATTTTCATTTTTGTATTTAGTTGTTCTTACATGGTGGCCCATACTGAAGGTCAAAGGACAGATATAGAACTAATCTTTATTTTCTCTAGTCAAGACAAGAAGAATAGGAACAGAAAAATGTCCTGTCTGATAAGTCAATCCTTAATGATATTTTTCTTTCATTTTTTTTTAGAATTATTATCCCATAAATTTTGCTTGCATAAATTGGACACAGAAGATGACAACTATAGTGTTTCACCTGAGAACACCATTGTCTTGAATAAAATCAAGATTGTGTCACTAAGGAAACCTGAATAATGAATATTTGGAAAGTTTCCAGTCCTCTCTGTCACCAGAGTGCTAGATTTGAGACTTCCACTCTACAGAGGGGATTATTTTTTCTAATCTCAGTGTCCCAGCACAATTCGACACTTATTAAAGATTCTAAAAAAGCAAGGAACTACGAACAAATAAAGGAATGAAGTTTTTATTATATAGACAGTAGTTACTTCCCTAGTGTCTGAAACAGTGAACGATTCTCAGGCAAACAGTCTAAGTTAGAGAGACTAATTTAAATAATGCAAAGGCCTGTAGCCTTTAGTAAGTCCTCAAGGATAGATAAAGCAAAATCTTTTATAAGGATATTAAAAGACATTATAATCTGCAGACTAATATAAAGTCAATCCAGACTACAGCTCTGTATCATGTGACAGTTATAAGCAAATTGCTCAGGGAATCCTTAATAGAAAGGGAAGGCCTTTTAAAAGACAGACATTAAAATGCAAATTATCAAATTATTCTTCTAATAATTAAATACTTATCTATTAAGTTAATACTGTATGCTATTTCTATTTGGAGAATAATATGCTATCATCTACAAAAGCTGAACATATTTTAAAAGAAGACCAAGTACTATCTTTACAGATCTATGTTCAAAGAATAATACTATTAAATTTTAGCTGGTGAGGCAAACACTGTGAGCATGTTTTGTAAAAGGGGATCCTGCTCTTGCTAAGAAGCTGATACCTAAAGAACAAATGTGTTTACAGAGAATCAATAATCATTTTCTATCTCCAACATTAATTTGAATCCTTAAGCTTTGTATTTGTGGTTGTTATCTCCTAGAAAAGAAGAAACCAAAATATCTGAAAATACTGTCAGTGATTCCATGAGGATTTGTCTTTTACAATGTAAACATTCTTGTAGATATTCAACAATAGTATGTCATCTATGACACTTAATCTGTTCCCATGTTGAGACTTGACCTACCAACTCCCACAACTGTAAGCAATAAAATTCTACTGTTTATAGATTACCCAATTGGTGTACACTTGGTGTAACAGTGCAAATAGATTTAAACAATATCTCTATTCTCTTTGGTATATGATAAAAATATGATTAAAATAGCTAACATACATGTTAACATAGAAAATTTGTGTTTTATAAGACAGTGTTGCTATCAGCAGAAAATATCTTGTCAATTATATATATTCAAAAGAAGATTATGGAAACTATACAGCACAATGCTATCACTGTTAATAGAAATCTCTGAAATTTAGTAGATTAAAATTATATGAATTTATTATGAAAAGGTATTTTTCTAAGGCTTTGCTCTTTGAGGTTATTATATACTAAGCCATTGTAAAGCCTTAAATCTCATTTTTCTTGAAAGACTAAGAAATTCACCATGTGAAGATTTATCATAACTGGTGTACAGAAATGGAGAAATTTGTACCTTTAGTTTTCAGATACCCCTTGCTAACAAAAAGTTTATAGGCTTTTGAAATTTTCATGCATATGCTTGTAATTTCAGCACTTGTGGTGGTTTGAATATGCGTGGCACTGTTAGGAGGTGTGGCTTTGTTGGAGGAAGTGTGTCATTGTGGGGGAGGACTCTCTTCTTAGCCACATGAGAAACAGTCTGCTTCTGACTTCCTTTTCATGAAGATGTAGAACTCTCAGCTTTTTCTCCAGTGTCATGCCTCCCTGGACAATGCCATGATTCCTGCTATGATGATAATGAACTGAACCTTAGAACCTGTAAGACGGCCCCAATGAAATGTTCCTTACAAGAGTTGCCTTGGTCATGGTGTCTGTTCATAGCAATAAAACACAAATTAAGAAAGCACTTGAGAAGTGGGGAGGGTAGGACCACCAAGAACTCAGGGATATCATCAGCAACATTGTATTTTGAGACTAGCCTGAGCTACAAAAGACCTTGTCTCAAACAAATAAATAAATGGAAAAACTTTTGCCACTAATTACCTAAAATGCTCATAAAATATTAAATACAGAGAAATACGCAATAGATTTTACAAAGTAGGACCAACAACAATTACTGTGTGAATGTATGTGTATACATATTTATTTTTAAACAAATCTGTTTAAATTTTGTTTAAAAAATTGCAAGTTTTAATATATATTAGTAAATTCCAAATAATATTTTAAATATTTTTAAAAATTTTACATTTGGTTCTGAACTGATATCTACGTTTTATTTATTTATTTATTTATTTATTCAATCATTCATTCATTTTACATCCTGTTCGCTGTCCCTCTCCAAGTACACCCTCATAGAGTCCCTTCCATCCCTCCTCCCTTCTCTTCTGAGAGGATGCTCCCTATATTCCCCCACCCTAGTGCATCTAGTATCTGCAGTGTTGGGAGTATTTTTTAACATTTAACAATACTCATCACTTTATACTTTTGACACTTAGAAAAGGTACATTCTTTTCAAGTCAATAATATTATCTATCAAATCACAAAGCTGCATGTTTACAAAATGAAAAGGAAACCACCGTTGACCTCACAAATTTGCTATGAGACTTTTCAGGAGACTTCTGCTATTGACTCTGAACGCTGGGGAATTTGAGGAACTTAAGAGACATCATCTTCTCTCTGGTTTCTGTTGACACCAAACAACTTAGCCATAGGTGGGCTTTTAAGGTCAAAGCCTGGGGAGAGATCAATAAAAGCTGCCAACAAATCTCACCTTGTTTTCACAAAGAATCCACAAGGTGAATGAAAACACAATGTGGATCAACCATGGATTTCTGTGTTAGTTCCAAAGACAAAGAGTAACTTCAACATTTAAGAACATGAAAATCTTCAGAGAAGCATCAATTTTTGAGTCATATTTATTGAGACAAAATTCATATTTTTTTTACGTGTATGGGATTTAAATTTACAATTTCAGAGATTGGATGTATGAATATAATACCACCATCTTAATCACAGTATGCAATGTAACTGCTACCCACTAAAATTTCCTTTAATTTTTATGCAAATAGACTTGTTTGTCCTCAGAATATTTAACATAAAATCAACTCACAGCACTTTATGCAAGCAAGCATGGTACCTGCACTCACCAACATGTATTATAAAGAGAAGCATCTCTTATCAAGGCCTGGAGAAGCATTTACCTATAGGCACAAGCATATCTCCTGTAAGGTCTATGAATCATCATTACACTAGAGTCAGGGGAGACAAGTATAAGAACCAGAGTATAAAGAGAAAGGGC
This sequence comes from Arvicanthis niloticus, assembly GCF_011762505.2. Classification (NCBI taxonomy): domain Eukaryota; kingdom Metazoa; phylum Chordata; class Mammalia; order Rodentia; family Muridae; genus Arvicanthis; species Arvicanthis niloticus. The sequence goes on along the minus strand of NC_047660.1, from coordinate 9,438,018 downwards.
TATGAAATGTTATCTTCTGGGAAGGGTCGTTATGATCTTAAAGTAGCTATAGTTGCTTTTAATGTGCTTGAATAAGACTAGGCATATCAATGGTCAATTATAAATAAGGGAGGGCTAAGTCCCTAATAAATTATTTACTACTTATAGATTCCAGGAGAAAGACAGTCGCGGTCTTCAGCTGCATACCCACTAAGGAGCCCACTAGGCTATAATGGATAATTCTAAATTCATGGTCAATGACAATAGGCTTAAAATATAATCGTAAATATGAGAAAGGGATCTAGGGACGATCAGAAGTAATATGGGTGAGGCAAAGAAGGTATTAAAATAACCACAAAGCATTATACATCCATAAAATTATCAAAGAATAAGCTCATTAAATCTTTTGGAAAGAAAACAATTACATTCTCAAAAAGTAGTACAGTAAAAATTGAATGTGCAATATCAAATTAGGTATAAGCTCTATGTTGTTGAAAAATCAATCTAAAAAAAACTGATTTCTTCTGTGTACAGTAAACTTTATAACTTTTCACTATTGCCTGCTTCCTGTAACCGTTGGCAACCACCATTCTAACCTGCTTTTACAGATGCATTTTACAAAATTCATGTAAATGAAGGCAGGCAGCATTTGTCCTTCTGTAAATGGCTTATTTCACTTTTCATTGCATTTCTAAATTCACACAGTTGCTATATATGGTAGCATTTTCTTATTTTTAAAGACTGAATTATATTAAATATATATATTATATATTACATAATATAGATTATGTAGAACCATATATATATATATGATATATATATATATATATCAGATTAGGTAAAAGCTCTATGTTGTTGAAAAGCAACTCTCAAGAATTTATTTATTCTTCATACATATATATGTATATAATATATATATTTTTTTCATTCTTCCAGATGTCAGTGGAATTTATCTTGTTTCCATATGTGGTTGTTATGGATCATATTCCAATATAAAGAGATTGCAGTCGCCAATTTGAAAGCCTAGCTTCTGCTCTTTTATTACATATGCGTAGCTTTGGAAATCATCTTGTAGTTCTACATTCACTTTTTAAGAAAATGGAATGAAATATTTTGTTCCATGAATCATCAAACAACAAAATTCCTACATGGCTATAAAACAAACTTCAGGACAAAGCCTATGAGCAAAAATGAGGAATGAGATTATGAGTCATAAAAATTAAAATATCATCAAGCTAAGCAATTTAAATCTATGACGGCACAGCCTCAAACTCAATACTAAAGGCTTGCATATAAACTGGAAGAAAACTATTAATATTACCTGTTTGGAATGAAAGTCTTATCTTCTATCAGTGGTAAATAATATATGTCCATAGATGCCTAAAGTGTTTGCCAAAGTGTTAGTAAATTTTATATACCTGGCTCTGAGGAAAAAAAAAAAAAAAAAAAAAAAAACCTGATTTGTTGGATATGTTGACTTGATCAGTACTACATGTTTGACCACTGTGGCATATTTTAAGCTACAAATGGGGAACCTGTGGTTCTCATTGGGGAAATCAGCAGCAAGACCCAGATATACAATATGAGTTGTTATAGTCAACAGAACAAAGAAAAATAAGCAAATTTATACATTAAGGCTGCATCGCCCATGCTACTAAGTTTTCTACAATGTATGAGTGGGGAATGGGAGAAAGAACCAAACAGAACATAGTTCTCAAACCAGACTCCAGAAATGTAGTTCTTCTAAGGCAAGCTATTACAATTCCAGTTTCCAATAATATCATTAAGATACCTTAGAAAACTCAAGTTTTATTATGATGATTATTTTCTTAATCAATACAATATAATTCAAATATTTAGTTAAGTCAAGGGAAGCAAGGCCTGGAGGTAGTGTTAATAATTTACAACAATTCTTAATTCTTTTTGAATGACTGTTACTGATATAAGCTATCTTATTTCAAGTTATAGTAGTTGTAGCTATTGCTTTCAGAAAGATGAACTATTTTAATCAGACTACTGGACTTACAGTACGATTTCATAAAATGCTGCATTATATAACCATTAAACTTATGTACCTGTACCTGATATATTCAAATAAGATTTTGTCAACAAAATACCTTAAGAAATTTCTCTGGTTTGTTTGGATTGAAAATGTATTCACAGAGTAGAAAAGAAAAATGTATCATTTTGTTATATCATATACCTAAAGCTTGCTTCCTAATATATCAGAGTAAGAATAAATCAAAAGTGTTTTTATGAGTGTGGGAGACAAATTTTAACACACATATATATATATATATATATGTATGTGTATATATACAGATATTAACATATATATACATACATATGTATATATATATAGTGTGTGTGCATTCATATATGTATGTAATATTATATATATGTTTTATATATATATATATGTGTATGTGTGTATATATGTATATATATTTTATAGTGAGTTCTTTTTTCAAATCATGTAAATTATGGAGCTCATTGTATACTACAGATCTGGTTGCTATGGTTACATAGAGTAGAATGTGTCTTATCAGACACAAACCTTCTATTTTATGAAATGGCCAAAAATGAGGGGAAAATCCCGAAACATGTGCTCCCAGTGCATATAAGCTGGATCAGTACATGATTGGAGGGACAAAGAATAGAAAGGATTGCTAAAGCCAAAAATAAATGAATGAATAGAAACCAAACAAGACACATTTGTGAGAAGAAATTTGGGAATATTATATTAAATTCCAAGAACAAGAGAACAGTCTGTATAGGTCTGTATGTTTAAAACCAATCAAATGGATTTTAAACTTAGTCTTAATTGTATGAAAAATAAAATTAGATTAATTTCCCTTCTCTTCTAGTACAATGGGAATATTAAGTTTTTGTTCATTGTTATCTCAACATATGTGACCAATTATAGAGAGATAAATGAAAAGGTAACAAGACAAACTTGTGCCTTTCAATTGCTCATCAGCACATCTGAGAGGGACAGTACCTTCTGTCCTCAGAAAGAGTATCAGTCATAACACTTGAGGATATCTTGGTGAATTTACCTGCAGTAGTCAATATTAGAGTTTGAGTAAATTAAAAAGTTTCAATAGAAAAGGAAGAGAGGAAATCAAGTGAGTTCAAGTACCTGAGTAAAGTCATGTACCTTAGAGCATTCAAAACTGTTAGTAAATATTTTGTTGAAAACAATATGTGCTGAAGATCATGTGCAGGAATAAAATAGAAGTTACCTCTTGGTAAAAGCATGAACAAGTAGCGATTTCTGAGTGCAACCTAGTACCAACTAACCGAGAACAGTAAAGAGGCATGCCTCCTCTGATAAATCAAGAAGGTGCAATCCAGCTCTGTTTATGAGGACTTAGAAAAAACCTTAATGTCAGGTAAACGGATAAGAAAGATGGATTGCTTGCTAGTATGTAGACATGTAAACAGATGCACATTTAGCTTCATGGAAGATGTTTATAACTACAAACTTAAAAACTGTTAAAATATCATTTGTAGAAATTCATGAATATATAAATATTTAGGGTCTTTCATTCAATTTTTTTTTGCACAGATGAGAAGGCAGACAGGCTATAAAAGATGTGGGGAAGTCTGAAGAAATGGCAGCCTCTGAGGACTTTGCTGAATAATGTAGAACAAAGCAAATGATTTCAGTGGAATTTTCTGGAACAATGATGAAGACACATAGGGCAGGATGCTGCATTTGAACTCACAGTTTTTGATTTCTTTGGTTTCTCTTGGTGAATGGATTTCTGAGTTCAAATTTTAGGAGTGAATTTATTTTTTCTAGTCATTGGAAGGAATGATTGCAGTCAGAGCAAGGGGAAATAAATAAAAAGCCTTAAATATTTATGGTAAAGACACAACAGGATTCACTGAGTGGTCTATAAGCCCTATAGTATTGTAGGCACATGGGATACAATAAGTAACATACAAACACACACACACACACACACACACACACACACACACGAGGCAAGCATAAACCCTCCAAGGACTTTTACATGTTTTATATGGGGAGAAATGAAAATCACCTAAGTGATGAAATTCTAATAAAACTGTAGAACAGAAAATTTAAAATTCTTACAGTAAATATATATATATATATATATATATATATATATATATATATATATATATATTTAAATTTATGTATCCTCAATGCATGATTATAAAATAAAAACTAAAAATGAGTAAATAGTTTAAGAAAAATTATGAATAGGCACAAAAAAAAATTTAGGCAGTGAAACTATAGTTATTAAGAAGCTGTATTCAGATGTTGTTACCTATTTGTCAACTCCCAGGACAAAACAGTAAAAATCTTAATGTAAATTATAGACCTGTAATGACAAAGATGTTTCAGTGAAGGGCTATCAATTATAAACATGTATACTCTGGTCTGAAGTATTGACAAAGAGAGTGTGTGTTTAGTAAAATGGAATGTATAGAGACATTCTGTGCTTTTTTGTAATTTTGTTGTGAAGCTAAATGGCTCTGCTAGTAAAGTTATCACCATAATATCAAAACATTAATACAGTATAAATGTAAAATGATGACTTATTTGACAGTTAGGAAGGATGAGGAATGAAAAGAAATTATAGCGTTACACAAAGTAGGGGACCATGGGAGAAAGGAATCAAAAGCATCCAGAGTTCAAACTTTAAAATATAATTATGTTTATTGTGTTTCAAAGTAAGAGCATTAAAGGAGCAACACCACGTTGGAGGAGTCATCCTTGAGAGCATGGTTTTTTCTCATTTCAGGAAACACATTTGTCATATAAAATAGAAATGACTGGATACTATAGAAGGCAAACAAAGAGCCTTGTCACAGTGATACAACAGTGAAGACATTGTTGACAGCTACATTTGTCACTTCAAACCTGGATACAAAGGTGTCCTGTATAACAGAGTCTTAGTTGAAGTTTCTATTACTATGAAGAGACACCATGACCAAAGCAACTCTTTTATTATTTATTATTATTATTGGTTATTTTATTTATTTACATTTCAAATGTTATCCCCTTTCCCTGTTTCCCCTCTACAAGCACCATATTCCCTCCTCTATCCCCCCTGCTTCTATGAGGGTGCTTCCCCACCAAACCCCCCACACCCCTCCTCAGTGCCCTAGCATTCCCTTATGCTGGGTAATCAAGCCTCTGTACCCAACAAAGAACCTGCAGATACCATATGCAATGGATAGGCATGGCCCCTGGTTGAGAAAATGAGGCCACTTGTCAGTATCAAAAATATTAATCCAGAATTGCCCTAGTCAAAAGAAAATGAAGGGGCAAAGAGTGGAGCAGAGACTGAAGGCAATCTAAAGACTGACCCACCTAGGGTTCCAACCCATTTGCAGACACCAAATCCAGGCACTATTGCTGATGCCAAGAAGCACTTGCTGACAGAAGCCTGGTATAGCTGTCCTCTAAGCTGCTGTGCCAAGGATTCAATTAGAACTAGCTTACAGGTTCAGAGGTTCAGTCCAGTATCATTAAGGTAGGAAGCATGGTAACAGCTAGGCAGGCATAGCACTGGAGGAGCTGAGGGTTCTACATCTTCACCCAAAGGAAGTCAGGAGCAGAGCTGTTTCACACAGCCAAGAGGAGGGTCTTAAAGCCCATCCCCACAATGACACACTTCCTCCAATGAGGCCACTCCTACTCCAGCAAGGTCATACCTCCTAATAGAGCCACTCCCTGGGCCAAGCATATTCAAACTACCATAGACAGACAGAAATAAATGCAGTATCAATCCCTGCCATTGGTGTTGGGGGGGGGGGGGGCGGATATACTGAGCTGTCCTCAGTGGATCAATAGGGACACATTATAGGCTTGCTTCCTACTTTAACTACCCTTAAAAAAGAAATTTCCCCCAAAAGAGACACTTTTGCAGTGTCTTGATTTTGAGATGTCTGTCTTTCTTATCTCGCTTTCCTTTTCCATTAATTTACTTATTCACTTTACATCCTGATAAGAGTTCCCCATCCCCCACTCTTCCTGCCATATCCCCTCTTCCTATCATTCATTCCTCTTCACCTGTGAGAATCAGAGGGTTCCCCCTGGGTACGAACCTCACCCTGGTGGCTCAATTCATTTCAGCTTTGGGCACATCCTCTTCCACTGAAGCCAAACAAAGCAAACCAGTTAGGTCAGTAGGATCCACAGGCAGGCAACAAAGGCAAAGTAAGCCCCTGCTCCAGTTGTTGGACTAGAAGACTAATCTTCACATCTGCTACATATGTGGGGTGGGCATAGATCAAGCCATTGTATGCTCTTTTCTTGGTGGTTCAGTAGATCAAGAGTATAGGTTACTTGACTTTGATGGTCTTCATATGGAGTCCTATCCCTTCTGGGCTCCTCAATCCTTCACCCAACTCTTCCACAAGACTTATCAAGCTTGGTCTAATGTTTGGTTCTCCATGTCTGTTTCAGTCAGCCATTAGATAGAGCCTCTCAAAGGACAGTTATGCCAGGTTCATGTGTGTGAATCCAGGCTAAAATATATACGCATAGCCTGAAGCTCCAAGGTAGTTAAAGTAGGAAGCAAGCCTATAATGTGTCTCTATTGATCTACTGAGGACAACTCTGTACATTCCCCCCAAACTTGGCAGGCATTGGTACTGCATTCATTTCTGTCTGTCTGTGGTAGTTTAAATATGCCAGTCCCTGGGAGTGGTTTTATTAGGAGGTATGAGCTTGTTGGGGTGGGTGTGGCCTTGGTGAAGGAAGTGTTTCTTTATGGGGCTGGGCTTTGAGACCCTCTTGCTAGTTGCCTGAAAACAGTTCTGCTCCTAGCTTCCTTTGGGTGAAGATGTAGAACTCTCTGCTCCTTCCGCGCCATGCCTGTCTGGATGTTGCCATGTTTCCTGCCTTAATATTAATGGACTGAAACCTCTGAACCTGTAAGCTAGTTCTAAATAAATGCTGTCCTTTAAAAGAGTTGCCTTGGTCATGGTGCCTCTTCACAATAATGGAAACCTCAACTAAGACTCTGTTTTACACAGAGCACCTGTGTATCCAGGTTCAAAGTGACAAATGTAACTGTCAACAATGTCTTTATTGTTGTGTCACAAGGCTCTTTTAAGATCTCTTCATGCCATTAATATGACTTAAAATATTTTTAAAACAGTATTTTTCACTTATATCATGATCACCTGTTATAATTATAATAATCTCTTATGAAAAACATGATCATCTACCACTTAAGGAGTAAGGATTTTAAGAAGATCTAATTATTATTAGAACTCTTGTTATAGAATAATAATGCAAGCTAGAAGAAAAGGTTTCTGTCAGTAAAACTGTTGGCATTCTACCTGTTATCAGAAGAACATAAAAACCAAATTAAATTCTACTCTATTCACATAGCAGCAGCAAATTTAAAAATAAAATGTAAAACTTACATTGAAAAGTACTATGATATGTGTCTATTTTATTCCAACAAAACATCTCTAAGGTTGCATAGAAAATTTTCTATGAAATCACAGGCAGTAAAATCTGAGTCATCAATTTGATCTATGACAAACTCAATACAAGGTTGTAGAGAGATCCAGCAACATGGCTACTCTGGCTAGAATGCAGACATGCCCTTAGTACACACCTTTAGTCCAAAACAATGAAAATAAAGTTTGTAGAAGAAAGCATCCATGTTTGAAAGTGGTATCTAACTGTGTGGCAGACAAAGTGATGAATAATAGAAAAAATTGACAGACTAGGCTATGCCCAACACTCAGGAGACACAAGAGGAAATGGAAGCTACCTGAGGGATCAGTGCAGAGAGAGGGAAGAGGCGGGTTTACCAGGACATTTATAGAGAGGCAGGTTGCACAAAGAGATCAAGCTAGACATGGGTGAAGACAGAAAAAAAAAAAAAAAAAAAAAAAAAAAAACAGAAAATGAGAAAGAGCCAAGAGCTTTGAACACATATTGCCAAAGTTAGTATGAGGCCAAGCAGAAAAATGCAGTCAGAAGCCAAGAGAAGCCAGATTGAATCAGTTAGATTGGATGGGAGTTTCAGCCAGAACAGCTGGGCTAAACCAGCCAACAGAGTTTAGAAAGAACTAGAAAGGATGAATGTATTCAGCTGTTAAGTCTCAGAGGCTGAAAGTATTCTAGGCCTAGATTAGATTGAACAGAGGCTAGAGGCTTTTAGAACTAGGCCTACAGTAACAGACTGAGGCAGTAAACCTCCAAGATGACAAATACATCAGGTGAATAAAAGTCATTTTTATACAAGGTAACTTCCCTATTCTAATATTTTCCAGGTCCTGGAAAAGCAAGATGGAAACCAAGAGTTCCATTGAGCCCAGCATCAGCTCCATTGCACTGGCCCAGCCTTAGCACACAATAGATATTTTATCTATTGCTCCTAGTCATTTGCGTAATTGACCTAGTAGAGTAAAGGTTACATGGAAGAGCCAATGTTTAATTGTTGGGAAATATAGGATCTAGATAGGAAAACAAGCTAATGATAAATAGCAACACAGGTTCATTTTCCCTTACGTGGTCACCTTGTATTAGTCATGCTTTGTTCTAGCCATTGCTGTGATGAGTATTAATGATCACCAGGATGACAGAGTCTAGCATCACCTAGTAATGGAACCTATTGGCATTCTGATAAAAGGGCTTCCAGATTAGATTAACTGAGATATGAAGACCAACCCTACGTGTGGCCAGCACCATTCTATGGCTTGAGCTCCTGGACTAAGGAAAAAGCAGAAAGTGAGCCAGCATTCATCTCTCTGCTTTCTAACAGTGGATGAAATGTGACCAGCAACCTCACATTCCTGCTGCTATGACTTCCGTACCATGAAAATCTTGAACTGTAAATAAAAAAGAAACCATTTTACTTTGGTTGGTTTTTGCCAGATATTTTCATCACAGCACTGAGCATAGTTACTGACATATTATCCTTCATGGTCTGACATCCTAGATGGAGCCAGATAATTTTGTCTTGGAGAAAAGTACAATGGGTCCTTGTTGGGATAAACAGGATGCAAAATAAACTTATAGAGTTTGTTTCATGTCAGCAATGTTTATCAATGTCCTGCTAGGCTTTTGTCCCCTTGGCAGAACCCATACATTTCTGTCAATGACATATTGCTTTCATATTCTAAGACATGTGTTCAAATTCTGGTGCTCTGGTTCCATGAACAATATGATTCAGAACAGGAATTAGAGATACAGAAATGGATAAGGAGACTGGTTTGAGGCTTTACAAATATTAAAAAAAAAAAAAAAGAGGCATGTTTCTGAATCTCATTCTCAAAGACTAAGGGATATAAAATCATCATAGTGGGAAAAACACTCTTAAAAGGGGAAGTTCTATAGCAATCATATTAAATTCCATTAATAATTTCATTACTGGAACTTATGACCCATATGGAACTTTGTAATTACAACAACTCATGGCCAAGAAGCATATTGTTTGAAAGCATAATGCAAGGGTACTTGAAGACATATTATTTACTAAATCCTAATCCATCTGGTATAGGAAACATATCCGATGGAACACACACTCAACTATATGTTGAGAGCGAGAGACAGAGAGAGACAGAAAGAGAGAGACAGAGACAGAGAGAGAGTGTGTGTGTGTGTTTTAAGTCCCCATATGACTGCTAAACAACAGGCAAGAGGGGTGAATGAGGAGACATCTAGGCAGTAAACAAAAGGAGAACTGCAAAGGCATAAACAAGACATCAACTGTGGCTGAGGTGTGACTGCTGAATGCCAGGAAAAAAGATGAACACAATCAGTTTGCGGTAATCGCAGTAAGAGGAATGACTCATTTTAAACAAGGACAGCCTCTGAAAGCAAAGGAGTCATAAACAGACCTAGCAGTGATTATTAACTTCCATTTGTATGCCGCACAACTCATTCCAAAACATTTCCACAATGTTTTATCTCAGTCAAATTGGAAAACAATCCTGAAAGTTAGAATAGGTAGGTATTGTTCTCCTGTTTATATGCAAGAAAAGAAATGCTGAGAGGTTAATTGAGCTGGCTAAGGTCGCTTTGCCAGTTAGAGAACCAGCAAGAATGGAAGCTAGATTTTCAAACTCTCAGTGCAATGCTTTTTAACTGAGCCTCGTGGCACACAGCAGTTTTGCTGAATAGAGGAATCCTTCAATGTGTACAACTTAAAGAAGAGTGGTGTTTTCAGCCATTGTCTCTATTAATAACAATGATGTCAGTTTCACCCTCCTGCATCCATGAAATCATAGCACCCCAGAGGTCTTCTAGTTCATCCACCATCAATCTGCCATGGCATTCTCCAGTCCTAGACATTTTAACCTTTGAGCAGTACCATCACGATGTTTGTTCCTATTGATCTTAAGGACAAACATATAGTTCAGAGGAATTTATGGTGCATAGAATAATTTAGTTTTGCTTAGAAAACAGAATCCTCAATATGGAACACAGTGCAATTATTTTACATTAGGAATGAGTAAAAACATGAGGTAATTGCAGAGTGCATAAGAGCTTAGGTCATGGCTCTTTAAAAAATATGGTTCAAAATATAAATATGAGATAATATATCGAGTTTGTTTTCCAATGTAACATGGCATTCTATATTAGAAATACTCTAAATTAATTTCTGTTAAGAACAGTGCAAGAAGGAGAAGCAGAAGAAAACCAGCTGTAATTGGGTGTCTAGTCATGATCACTTAAAGAGCTATGGGATTCAGTTTTAATTGTCAAACAATATATGTTTTCCAGGCATCATAACTAATACTGAGGGGGAAAAAAAACAAACGTGTGTTCACATCCAGGTAAACTGAAACTCAAAACCAAAACCACTTACCGATATATCCTAATTATATTGGTTTTTAATGTATTTTGCATTTTACAAAAATGTCTTTTTCTTCCGTTGAATGCCTCAAGCACAAAAAAATAAAATAAAGTGGAAAGTGGAGGCAGAGAGAGACCTGTGAAGGAAGAGAGCAGTTCTTCTGAGACAGCAGCACTTGAGCTCACATTTGAAAATGTTTCAGGTTTTGAAGATCTACACTTCTCTTGTGACTGTTAGGAATAAATGAGGCTTAAAGGGAAACTATATGACTTAATATCCTCTCCCGACTCAGAATGCTTGCAATTTGTCCTTCAGTCGGAGGCAGAAAAAAAAAAAAATGCTAGGAAAACTAAATTCGTTTAATGTTCTGCCTCCTTCCTCATTGGTCGCCTAATGTTTCTGATCAATTCAGGGCAGACCATTTCTGATTGATGGGTGCTATCACTAGCTGGCTGCTGAGCCCTGCCTTCCTGAGACGGATAGCAGTGGGACAATGCTTCCATCATACATCAAAATGTTCAGAGCTCCTTTTTCATACTTGCCTGAGCAGTGCTTCCATTTGCTTTATTGAACAAACTCCATTCCATGTGTTTGAGCTTCAAAATAAACGGTAAGGACTAAATACCATGGAGACGATGAAAGACAAAAGGCGTGATCTGCTGCCTCAAAGAACTGAGGAGATTCATAAACGCCGAGTTCTCAATCTGGACTGTGCTACGTCTGCTAATGTAAACTGAGGTGTCCCACTCACTTCCATAAATAAGAACACTGTGATTCAATGAAATTGAGTCATACCCAAAAGGTCCTTCGGGATGTTGGGGCATGCCTCTGCTTCTAAAGCTTTCCTGGTATGTTTAGACACATTGTCCTTACTGATAAGAAGATGCCTTACTTCGTCTCATGTGTGACATACAACAAAATAGTTGAGTCAGAGTAATGTATGAAGAAGGAAGTTGTATTTAAGTTCACAGTCCTGAGAGATTCAAGAACTAACTTTTACTCAGCTCTTGTTAGGGCCCCTTTAGGTGAGTTACAAATGGGAGATTTATGGTGGAAATACATGCAACACAGAGAGATCACATGATGACACAGGTAGAGATTGAGGGACCAGGTTCTATTAAAATACTCTTTGGTGGGGAGTCACTGAGCTACACCACTAGAATTTCATCAGTGCCTAACTGCCTTACACCTATAATTGTCTTCCTTTCTTTTTCAACATTGACACAAAAGAGATCAAGACTCCAGTAAGCATATGCCTGAGAAACATTTAATCTATAACAGAAGTGATTAAAAAGTACCATAACAATAGTCCACGTGAATTAGAAATCAATATTAATAATAATCTATATTATTATAATAACAATGATTTTTAGAAACATACAAACTCTTCAGGCAAAGTTATTTTTTGAATACCTTGGATAAGCAGCTTATAGTATTTTTGAAGAATAGGTGAGTGTTTTGGATTTGATGAGAATAATACATTTGATGTGGTATCATTTGTGAACATTGCCAAACAAGCAAACAACAAATTCAGCAGACATCGACAGTAACACACACAAACATTTAACAGATTTGTGAGTTTTCACAAGAGAAAAGTGATGTGCCAAAACATGGCTATCCTCAGAACCAAAATAAGTGTCACTCCATGGAGTGCAGTGGAAGTCGGGCTCAGGAGCTAGCAAGTTATTCAAAACCTCAAATGATTGTGTGACTTTTTAAAATTCTTATGAACATCAGCTTTCTTTGGAGTCAAGATTTTTCTATGGAGAGTTATCTATCAGTCTTTGAAACTGTTTATAAGTTAGTATACAAAACGATAGATTTTATTAGGACATTTTACTGTGTGTATGTGTTTATAATTTGTTCCTTTTCATCTTCCTCTGTAATTGTTGGAGTGAAAATGTTTCCCATAAGTTCATATATTTGAATACGTGGTTTCCAGTTGGTGGACTGGTTAGGAAGCATTAGAAGGCAAGGCCTTGTTGGAAAGAGGTGTATCACTCAGAGTGGGCTTTGAGTTTTCTTTTTTGTTTGTTTGTTTGTTTGTTTTTTGGTTTTTTTTATTAGATCTTTCATTTACACTTCAGATGCCATCCCCTTTCCCCATTCCCCCCCCCCTTAGAAAACCCCTATCCCATGCCCCCTTTTCCTTTTTGCATTTATACATTTTTTTTTAAAAAAAATGTTAATCATAGGCTTTATAGTTTGGTATTGTTCAATCAGAGGTGTAACCCACTACCCAACCTAGATATATCAACTATCTTTGACTGGTGGAGATACATGAACATCTGCCTCCCTGTCTCCCCCCTCTATCTCTCTTTCATCACCTAGCTTCTCCCCTCCTTCTTCTTCTCCTCTTCTTACTCCTTTTCTTCCTCTCAGTACTCCTCCCACCTTAGCTCCTCCTACACATCACCCTTCCTGTTAAAAGGAAACTTTTCTCTCAAAATACAATTAGAACATAATTATGCCAATTTGTACCAGTGAGGTACAAGATAGTCCTAATACCCAGTCCATCATTTTGTTGACTAACCAGCACCTCTGTCATCTATCCTAACTAAAACACTTAGTTCTGAACCTGGCTTTTTCCTTGGCTTTAGGATGAATGTCAGCTGACGACCATCCACTCAAATCTTTTCTCTCGAGGTAAATAGCTATAAGTTTTCAACCCTGTCAGAAATCCAGAATGACTGAGTTAACTATAATTGTGGGAAGCACAAAGCATAGCTTCTAAAACTTAGCCAATTTATAGAGACCTCTGAACACCTGGACACTCGCTCTACTTCAAAACGTTGGAGCATCTGTTCTTCTGCCTTCTCGCCCAGGATCATCTGACAGACCTTAGTGCTGCAGAATTATTAAGGGCTGATTACTCTGTCTAGGCAGATATAATCAGTCGACTATTCTGCAAGTGTTTCCTTTTCTGGACAGTAATTTGTCTGTAGAAGGAAAGTGGCAATTCTTGCCTAGTGGCTGTCTCACCACAACTGGAGTAACTCCAAGGAAGCTAATGATGAGTCAGCGCCCCTATTCCCTGGGCATGGGGACTAAGGTGGTAAATGTTGGGCTGTCTCTCTAGGGAAAAGTAGTGGTTTGTCGGAATAGAGAGGATTAGCTAGGGTTTATTGCATAGCCATAACCTATTAGTAGAAATCTGTATAATTAATATCAAGATGAAGATATAAATTCTTAAATGGCACCAATTTACTTTGTTTACAAATTTTAAGGTTTTCATTGGCATGAGCTTCTTTGTGATATAAGAGTGAGATGAATATTGTTACTCTAATAGGCATTGTACCAGTATAACACACTTAGGAATACAAAGCTTAGACCCAGTCCTTCTTCAGCTTTTTTAACTGATTTGAGATGGTCAGCCTGTGAGTTAAGGGACTATAGCAAATTCATGACTTGGAGTTTATTATAAGGGTGTTCTCTATGTTTTATTTAGAAATAGCTGAGTGGAGTTAACAAGCAACAGTCCAGATTACCTTACATGGATAGCTGGTTTTCAAAACATCAGAAATCGTTAGAATTGACATGACAAACCTTTCAGTATTAATGTTCATTTTCATTAGAGACCTGTCTGCTCCGGACAGCTTCCTATGTTAAATTCTAAGAAGAAATTGGGGTTTGAGTTTTCAAATGCCCACACAGTGTCCCATTTATGCCCCATCTCTTCTCATTCTATCTCCTGTTGGTGGATCACTTGTAAACTGCTGGCCTGCCACCATGCTTCCCACTATGATGGTCATGAACTAACCAGTAGAAAATGTAAACAAGCCCTAAATTAAATGCTTTCATTTAGAAGTAGCCTTGATCAAGCTGTCTCTTCCCAGCAATTGTAAAGTAACCACAACACATTTTCTTTGACTGTTCTTTCCTCATCCTCTCATCCTTCCTTTACCTCCCCTTCCTGGTACCCTCCCACTGCCTCCAAATCGTCCTCCATTCTTTCATGCATCCTATGTTATGGCATCTCTTAATGCTGATATTTCCTTAAAGCTATTCCCATATAGATGTAGATAACACTAAAGAAATTACATTTACATTGTAGTTAATTCTAAGGCTTGGCAAGGAACCATTAAGTGTTTATTATGGAAAACTAAGTAGCTGATAATTAGTAAGAAGAAGAAACATGGTAAAATTCCTTAACAAAGATCCTCCTGATAACATGCAATGACAGTGTGTCTTGAGAGTATTATTGCACAATTCTAAGAAGGCTCTGGATTCCTACTAGTATCTCCCTATGTCAGGATAGACTATTACCTAGAAAAAATATATATTCTTAACAACACTAAACAATAACTAAACATTATTAAATGTAAATTTATACAAAGAAATTTCACACCAAAATGAACTGCATAGCTCTACTGTCTGCTAATTTCAACATCATGCATAAATGGTTGTGAGAAAGATTGAAATAAGATAGATAAACAAATAACAGTAGAACATCAAAATAAGAGTTATATTACTTAAGATGCTCATGCATTTATCTTTTGGCTTTTGGTATGATATCTCTCTTTGTATACCTAATATGATAGATGGTACTGTTTTCTCATTAGCTATAATGCATCTTGAAGATATTTAGAGTACTGAAAGCCCTTTACAAACTTACACACACACACACATAATTATCACTTAACAAATAGTATTTATTTGAGAAATCAATCATGTTTTCCTCAAGTAATGTGTCTGAGGTTCTTGAAATATCTAAACAATAACAATATTTTTCTACTGGTGCACAGCTTGATGACTAATTTCTGAATGAGTTACTGAAAAAATAGTAAGAATATACATCTATACAATTTATAATACATGGCTTATTGATTTATAAAGACACATATTACTTATTTAGTACTTTTAACACTTATTTTCTAGGCACATTTTTAAATCTCCAAGCAACAAATTAAATGTAACTCGATGTTATATTGTTGGTAATTCCCAAGTAAATATTCAAATCTAAACATCCTGACAAAATAGATTCTTATTAACTACTGGGTTGTGAATGAATTAAGCTCAATCATGAATAATTGGGACTATATAGTTTCTTAAAATGCCCATCATTTATTTTTAATAAAGTCTTTAGATATAAAAAATTTTACCATCATATTTCACTTTGTGACTGCTTAATGGAATTTTGATAAAATATTCTTTAATTATGAATGCTGAAATCTTTCATTTAGTCCTGCATCAGTCTACAAAATTCACACACAATATCTTATTGCCTTTGTCTTAAGAATCTTATCATATGAGACATCAGTTGACAATGCTAGCTTTAATACCTGCTTAGATATCAATGCCACAGTGCCCCAGGGAAGAAGAAAAGTAAAAATTGGGAGATTTCATCATTATAAATGCAATTTTCTCAACATATTTTAAATGTACCTAACCCAAGATTGATAGCAGACTTAATGAACAATCTGTTCTCCCTTGCTTGACGTTTTATATAAAATGGAAACAACTGGAAATGTGTCAGAAATGCACTTACGACATTAGTTGAAAATGCTACTTTACCATATTAGTTGAAAATGTCATTGATTGATCGGTATTGCACTGTATTTGACCCCAGCAGCTACCTCTACAAAGTGTGAGACAGATGACACATGAAGGAAACTTCAAATAAAATCCACGTGAAAACAAAACCAACAGTTTTTCATACAAAAACTGTCAATGTCTCTTTCAGGCAATATACCAATAAAGTGTCACTAAAGGAGACATCTATTTTGGTGAATTATGTTGTCTCATACCTTGAATATGCCAGGCATTTATTTGGGAAACTTATGTATATATTGTTTTATTCTTTCAGCTATAAATTATATCTGTTTTTCTCTAAATAGCAACAGTAATAGACATTTGTTGAGAAATTATTTCATGACTTGATGGGTGAAATACAGAAGGAAGAATGGAGGTCATTAACATTTTATAGATGGCATTCTGAGATTAATTGAGGGAAGCTGTACATGATGGGTAGAAGTTTATTTTTTGTTGTTGTTGTATTCTAAATACCACACTCTCTTTGATTTCCATTTTTTATATTGCCTGAGGCTCACTCTCAGGGTTGTGGGATCAAATCTAGTACAAAGGGCCATCACAGCTGCCAGACGCAGAAATACAACAAGATCATAAACATTTGTTTTAAAGAAGAATTGGCAAAGTGCCATGTATCACATAAATTTGACTACTTAATCTGTACACCTTCTTTGGGTAGGTCTAGAAGAAGAGGAACTAACTGAGTGTGGATTTAGGTAGTCCTTGCCTTGTTGCAACAGTCACAGAAATGTCACCAATTCCTACCCTAACAGTAAAGATGGTTTGCTCTAAAGACAACAACATGCACACCATAAGGATTTAAGAACACATTATTAAATAGTTTCCACCAAGAGAATGCAAATAAATAGATAATAAATGTAGTACTTATGAGAATACAATGGGCTTCTTTTATGGAACTAGAGATTCCTAACTTCAAAGGCAACAATCCAACGATCGAAAATTTGTTAATATGTAGCTGCCTCCATATTTGCAATTTTCTTTTCATTTTGTTTCTTGCAGCAAGACTTAATATCTAACTAAGTTACCTCACAACTTGTTTGATGTCCCTTCATGCACAGTAAAATAAAAAAGATTTTTAAGTATTTTAAATATTTTATAACCTTGAGACATGATTTCTACTTTCTACATAATCGTATTTAATTATTCTCCTAACTCTTGTCTGTCTGTGAATATAAGTATATGTATATACCTATATTCCCATGTACACATACCCAATATATATGTGTATATAAACATATACATCCTGTTTTCACACTCACACTGGCTTCTAAATTTCTTCTTTGTCACACACTATATTTGCTAATAATTGTTCTGCCCTTCATCTTGGAAAATGCTCATTGTATTCTTTATGATTTATCAAAAGATATTTTCTGAAGGTTGAACAACAATAAGCACTTACATGAGTCTGACTATGTAAATGTATTTCACTGAAAAATACACACCAGAGCTAAATGGCATTTAATTTTCTAATTTTCCACTTTCTGCAGGGTCCAATGTCAGGACAAGAATGCTGTTGACAGAGGAATGTTGCCAACATCAAGGACAGGTTCTATTTTCCTATGTTCCATTAGCTATTGCAAGTAATGCCATCATTTACTTCGTAGTTCACCTAGACCTTCACTTTTCCACTGCTTGACTTTACATGAGAGTGCTTTGACTTTGTGTTGTGTTGTTTCTATAAATTTTCTAATTTTCAACTACTTCATATTGCAAGGAAGAAATAAATTTTTAGTGTCAGCTAATATTTGATGCTTTCAAGCACTTCCTGGTCATTGTCCCATGAATCTTAAAATAATTGCTTTGGTGGCAGTGTCCTTCCATCCTAACACAACCACTTTGGAGCCTCCTCAAAGCCAGCCCCACAGGAATTCATTTCCTTTATTCAAGACAATATTTCTGCAAATTCACCATCTGGTTGTATTTCTGTCTCTGCCTCTGTCCTGTCTTGCTGTCCCTGTCCGTCTCTTTGTCTTTTCCTCTCTCTCTCTCCCTCTCTAATTTTACTGGTTGGTTTTAAATCTCAGTATTAACTGATTTTTGGAAACATTCATGGAAGATAAATTTGCAATATATTACTTATAAAAATATGTTTATTTTGAAATTTATGGGCAGTGTGACTCTGTGTTGAATATTATTTTCTCTTGGAAATTTAAATACTTGTTGAATATCATTTCTCTTAGAAATTTGAAGTATTCTGACTTTATCATCTATAATCTAAAGTTATTAAGAAAAATAAAGGTTTTAATTTGTATTTCTTTATAGTTGACCAGTGTATTCCTTTAAATATGAAGTCTATAAAAACTTCTTATTGGATTAAAAAGGTATATTTGATTCTTTTCAACTTCTATTATATCTCTTTTTATACATTTATCAATTTAAATTCATTACGTTATTATTGAAAGTCATTGAAAGTCTTGGGTTTTTTTCCCATTTTCACCTTCTCCTGTCTTTTCTTTACTAATATTTTTCAATTATTTATTTATTTACTTATTTATTCACTCTACATCCATATTTCAGTCTTCTTCTCCTCTTAGTCTTCCCCTCACATATTCCTCCTCCTCCCCTTCACCTCTGTGAAAAGGAAGGTTCCTTCTACTTAATCAAGTCACCCTGGCACCTCAAGTCACTGCAGGACTAGGAGCATCCTTTCCCACTGAGGCTAGACAAGGCAGCCAGTGATGGGAGCAGGATCCACAGGCATGCAACAGAGTCAGGGTAAACTCTCATTCCAATTGTGGGGACCTCCATGAAGACCAAGCTGCACATCTGCTACATGTTGTGGAGGACCTAGGTCTAGACCTTGTATATTCTTTGGTTGGTGGTTCAGTCTCTGCCAGCCTTGAAAAGAACAGATTAGTGACTCTGTTGGTCTTCTTTTGAAGTCTCTAACCCCTCTAGGTTTCTCAATCCTTCCCCTAACTCTTCCATAAGACTTCCCAGGCTCCATCTAATGATTGGCTGTGAATCTCTGCATCTACTCTAGTCAGATGCTGGCTGAAGCCTCTGAAAGGACAGTTATTCTAGTCTCTTCTCTCTGAATATAGGCTAACAGATATAAACATAGCCCTAGGCTCTAAGGTAACTGAAGGATTCTAATCTATTGAAACTTATTAGGCAAGTGGGAAAGTCTATAAATCTCCAGTGTGTAAATCTACAAGTATACTGTTTACTAATTGTCCCTAAAGTTAGATGTTGACCACAGTTCCCACTAATACATGATATTCAAGTTTGCAAAAGATTTGACAGAATACAAGATTTCTGCCATTTGTGTTTGTTTCTTAGCTGTACATTCTTCAATTCCCCGAATTGTGCCCTTTTTCCCAACCTTTAAAACAAACAGCAGTTAGGCTGTTTCATTAACTTTTAGACAAAATTGTGTGTCTGTTGGTCTTAACTTTAGTTTTATAAAATTGCTATGTACTGCTGAGTTATCCTCCAGTGGTTCATATGCCGATGTGTTTACCATAGTCATACTGATGCATGTAGGCTATCTTAATGCATTACCAAATCACATTTCATCATTATGCATTTCATTACCTTTTCACGTTTAGTCAATATTTAGATGACAGTATTCAGTAACTCCTGGTTTACCTATGTTTTCAGTTTTCTCTTACATCAATTGAAAATCTCATTCAGAATGTAAGTGTTGGATATAGGATATATATATATATATGAGCTACATATAAAATTTTCTTCTCTTAAATTGTTTAATTTTCATTATATTAATGGTACCATTTTGTAAGCTAAATTTGTTAAATTTAATATTAATATTTTGTCTTCATTTAGGGCTCTTGCATCCAAACACCTCCAAAAAGTATATAGTAACATTTTACAATATTTAAACTGCCAAAATATTTATTATTTTCATATCACATTAATAATGGGCAAAGACTGGATGTTTTGTGTACTATATGAAATCTTCCTGAGAAGATTAGTTGATCTTTTATTCAAAGTAGCGTATCTTCCCTATTAATTTCCTATCTCCTGGCCATAATATTATCTGGTATAATTATATAAAATATTTCTCAAATCCTAGACCCAAGAGCTACAAAGTTTTAAGTAGATGTTTCCTTATTGACTTGCAAAATCATGGTTTGATCAGTGTGACCAGATACACCTTTTGCTATGCTCAAGCATATTAATCTCAAACACTGATATCTTAATATCTTTCTCTCGTAAGAGCAACAGCCATGTTTAGTGACTTCATTTAACATTTAAGTCTGAGGTATGGTTAGGGTGTTAGCATATCTGTTTGGATGAGACTCAATTAGCTCATGTGTAAGCCCTCTACTACTTTACTAATTAGTAATTTCTCTTCCTTCCCTATCCACAGGACCCCATGTTACTCTTTTTTACACTACTTGTTTTATCCTGTAGTAACTTCTTCTGATTCTTCTTGGGAGGGAAAGAAGGGGATACTGTCATCATTTTTTAAAAGATCTTGGGCTTTTTACTAATTGTGGGACTTAGAAAACCCAATGTTTCCCTGGATTTGTGTGATATGACTCTTCATTCTTTAGTTTGCTTCTATTTCCAAACTCTTTCTTCACCATCAGTGTTTGTTGTAGCATGAAATGAGAGTAATTTCAAAGTTGCTTCTTGATTGGGGTCTACCCAAACAAGCCTGGAACCAGAAGGTACTCTTCCATTTAATTGTATGGAAACCATTCTCATCACACGTATAGTCTCACTTAAATGCCTGTCACTTGCTGAGTAATGGATGCAGGTAGAGCAGCCTGTTAATTACATAAGGTTGTTAAATTACCACATGACTAGAACAACATACCCAGCCCTACTCGAACATTTACTAGTTGTAATCTCTAGACCTGGATGATTAAATAATATTTTCTTTAAAATATTTTCCTTCTGTTAATAATGTAACTATACCCCAGTGTTAGAAGGGTATGAATTCATTTCTATTAATGGAATTAATGGAACAAATTGAAGTTCATATATCAAGGAGTTTTCTAGTCGAAATTAATCATATAAAGTACTAGTGCTTAAAGTACTCGTTTAATTTTACAGTAGTGATTCTATAGTGTTGAAGATAGAAACTGAATATAAGTACATTTTCAATACAGAATTCTGATCATTTTTCATAATCATTTTATAATTTACTGTGTTATACAAGCAGGTGACCATGTTATAACTGTAACAATTATCCTTGCTTGCGGAATAAATATAAACTATTGTTATACATTAAATAAAACTTCACTATAATTCTAGTATATAAAATTGTGATGAATTATAAACCTGAATCTTCACAGCCTCAAGGTCCACTTATGTTAATATCTGAAGTCAGGTGTTCAGAAATAGTTTAAAAGCTCTTTTCCATACCTATTATTATATTATTTATGTATTTGTGTATTATTTACAATATACTATGTCTTTATGTATTCCTTCTCACCTGTTTTAATGTGATACATTCTACAGAATGAGCTTAGTGTTCATGGAGGTCACCATATAAATAATGTCAAGTTGGAGATTTATTGATTAATTTAGCATTTCAACATGAACAGATTATGAATGTCTATGCACTCATTCAAACACTATTATAGACGCTTCTCTAAGGGTCTTTTTAGATTAATATTTACATAAGTTGAATTTGAATAAAGCACATTACCTTATAATGGAAGAGCGGGCCTTATTCAATTAGTTAAAGGCAGATCAAAACATTGATCTTAACTGAGAAAGTGAATTTTACATATATTTCTGTTCATTTGTAGTAATGAAGAACTAATACTTTAATATCAGTTGTTTACTTACTGGTCTGAATATTGACCCAGTATATAAGCACTATCTGTCAAAGTGTGAACTTAGCAGGAATTGGAAAATATCCAGTACTTATTTTTTTCTAACTTTCAGGAGTATGAGAAACAACAAGTATTCATGAAAAAAAATAAGAAAGAAACAGTGCAGGGAAAAAATATCATTAATTTTGTCATACTGCATCTCCAAACAAGAAACTGACATCTCTGAAATGAGAAGTGATGTAATTGTGGTGACAATGTGCGCATAAAAGAAAAGAAAGGGGAGGCTGGACGGCACATTAAAGTGAAAGCTTTGATGTAAGAATCACAGATTTTCAAGGTCCCATTGCTTTATGGCTTGGATATTTACAATTAGGAATGTTGAACTGCTGATGGAAACACACCAGCACACATAATAAAACATCCAAAGCCACTTATGAAGGAGAATAGAAACTTTAAAACATGAATTATTCTTAAATAGATGTGGGTCAAGATCCTGACCAAAAAAAATAAAATAAAATAACTGTGCTCACAGAGCTTTGCCCAGGATAAAGGCAGTAGAAAATATTAGTCTAGAAAACACTCATTTTAACCTGGATGACATTTCAACTATTCCAAAATAATTTTTCTGCTTCATAAAATCCTTTGATTTCAATTAATTATAATTATAAAATAATTTTCTTTCATAAACTACATCTTTTGACTTATGAAATTACCTTAAAATTTTATAAACATCCTGGTGCTTAGTCTCTGAACAACTCTTATATTGAGTTAAGAACTTGATAAGGTTTACAGAGTAATATTAGGTTAAATATTTTCAGAACATTTCTGGCATGTAAATAATGACTGTTTGAGAATTGATTGAAAATATAAGGAGGTTAGGAAGATGGCACAGTTAGCAGGTAGAGTAATTGTTGGCTACAAGCCTGTGGATATGTCTTCA
Source organism: Arvicanthis niloticus (assembly GCF_011762505.2). Lineage (NCBI taxonomy): Eukaryota > Metazoa > Chordata > Mammalia > Rodentia > Muridae > Arvicanthis > Arvicanthis niloticus. The sequence goes on along the minus strand of NC_047660.1, from coordinate 9,414,988 downwards.
GATCCCTGAACCAACATAAAACCATATACGAATACATCTAACTCCAGCAGTCTACTAGTGAGACAGAAGGAAGAGAAAAAAGAATCTTAGGCATCTTGAGGGAAACTAGCCTGGCATAATGAAATGTAGAACATAAAAGAGACACTGTCTTGAACAAATTGGAAGACCAGAAGTGATACCCAAGGGCATTATCTGCCAAAGTGTGCTAAGTTCACACTTTGACTGATAATGCTTAAATACTGGGTGAATATTCAGGCCAGTAAGTACCCAACTGGTGTTAAAGTATTAGTTCTTCATTACTACATATGATCAGAAATATACGTAAATATATTCTTGCCCACCAGAATACCATGGCACCTGCACTCACATATACAACTAACCCCACATACACAAAAGCAAACGTGACTTACACATAAATTGCATATAAAACATTAAACGAAATAACACACAGACTCCAGTGTTGCATACTCCACACTACAAGAACAAGTAGAACAATCAAGAGAAGTCTATGATCGATACTTGCCCCTTGAAAAAATTTTCTGTACAGTATTCCACCCAACTTCTTAAGGGCAGTGTAAAGATCAAGTGAGCATACATTTCTTTTCTTTGGGTTCCTTTCAATATTTCATACTAACCTTGCTTCCAAATTTATATCTCATGTGTTCCAGTTTGGCACCTATCCTGACCTTTGGTTTTCACCTTAATTAATCTTACACTTGAGAGTCACAGTGTCCTCTGCTTTCTTTAGCTATGAATCCCGGGCTCACACTCAACACAAGATTCAAGTGTCACTAATAGTGTTCACCTTTATACGAATGGCTTAGACAATGAAACCAAGGTTAGAATCTACACACCATTTGTCAATATAAATCTGACTCAAGAAATTAATTTTATCAATAGTTGCCCCTCTTTTAATGTTAACTACAAGATTAACATTTGGTACTGCTTTAATATTATGTGCTTGATAAGCAAGAGCCAGTTCAGTTCGCACAGCTATCCCTCAATTACACTTTCACTGACGCAGTGAAACTGTCAACAAAGAACTGTACAGATTTCCACAACAAACAGCCTGTTCCGTCAGAGCATTTGTCATTTTTGTTCTTCTTTGTACCCGCTACTGGGGACAGGCTTTATTTGTTCTCTTAGATCAAGGCTACACAAATCCCTTCAGGTCTCCCGACTCTTCATGACCTTACTCTCTGTCACAACCCACACTGCCATTTTATGTCTTATTAACCATGTGCATCAGATAAGTTGTTATTTGACCCTTGTCTGAGGAATTATCAGATGGAAACTCCACCTTCTCTCATTATGAACTCATTTTCTGTTTTTTTTTAATTGAATTTGGTATTTTTTATTTACAAAATACAAAAAAAGAAAAAAAAAACAGAAAAGGAGGAGTCTAAATCTGATCCATGGGAGACACAGGACTCATGTGGCAGTGGTGGGGGGCTCTGGCTCTGGGGAGGCACAGAGGTTCCAGCCTCTCCCCCACCTTGCCTCAAAGGCTCAATCAATGGGCCAGCAGTTGGGCCTCCACTACCCAATCTGGGTACAAGGGTTTTTCAGGAGCCTGAGTTCCCAGCTCAAGGAAGCTGGATTTACAGGGGAAACTGAGGCCCTGGTTTCTGCTACCTGCCTCGCTGTGGTGTGATCCTGACAGCCTCAGCCAGGATGAAGGCAATGAAATAGGTCCTTCCAGAAAGTCATTCCTTTTAGTAAAATGTATCAGACGTTGCTGTTATTCAAATTTTCCAAGCTGGATAGGTGTAGAGGCCCGTGTCTCAATCTCAGTAAGGCAGGTGAATATTGGTGATGTTCACTAATTCAAGATCAGCCTCTTCTATGTAGGGGTGCTTAGCCAGTCAAGGAGACATAGCAAGATGCTGTCTTTAAAACATAAATAAAAATAAAACAAACTGTCCAATGTGATATTATCAAATTTTAGTTATATGCTTATGCCTTCAAATTTTACTTATCAATAAATTTTCCTCCTGCAAACCCACAGTCAGCTAATCAACATGCACTTGAAGGACCTGTGCTTTTTATACCACTGGGCCTCCCCCCTCCCTTTCTTACAGCTAAACAAAAACCATCCTTCCCAGTTGCATGGATCTTTACAGCATTGCTCACTCCAGGTTACTCTTCTGTCTAAATTTAACGTTCGATCACATCCTGTTGTATTTATCTTGAGAACATATCTAGAATTCAAAATTGTCAAAATAAACCACTACTCCTGATGGCACAAGCCTGCCATCTCAGAACTTGAGAAGAGAGTTCAAAGGAATATTAGTGAGATCCCGTTCTAACAGGAGAAAAAAAAAGATGAGTAAATATTACTCCATAAGCCATTAAAAAATAGACCAGAGGCTGAGCTCGTTTATGTATTGCTTTTACGAACATCTTATAAAAATGCAGATTTTTATGCAGATTTTTGTAACAAATTCCAAATCTGTAGCTCATCAGTCTCAGTCTAACTCCATAGATCGTGCTGACTATCACTAAGCTCCCCTGCCGCAATACTGGCATATGTGTATGTGGTCGCCATGATGTCACCTGATGGGATGCTGCTCTCCCTCTCTCCTCCTCCTCCTCCTCCTCCTCCAGGTACTGGGTTTGTACAGTAATGTGGAAACCCTGCACACCGTTCCCTTTGTCTTTCATCAAGATTACTCCCAGTGAATATCCACGTGCTCATCACGTGATTCTGCCTCTAATGGATTTTGTTTGAAACATTTCTCTTCTTTATCAAGTTAAAGGATACTGCTTCCCTAGGGGTCCTGTGGTCTAGCATCACAGACAAGACGGCATAAACTAAAATGTACTGTGTCTCAGAGGTAGCCATTAACAGACAAATTGTCTGCAGGAGAATCCAGGGTAAAGAGACAATGAAAACCTATTGTTTTTCCTTTCTATATGTTTCCTCAGGTACATGTCCCTCTGTTTATATAAAGGTTCTACATAAATACACTACTCATACAGAAGCCTGCCTTATTTTGGTATTAATTAGCTGATAACTAACTAATATTCAGTGAGCCTTTCTTTAGATCGCCCTCATCATAGTAAGACATTAATATTTTAACACTGTTACTTTGATGGTCTCATTCTTGAAAGAGCCAATATCTGCACTGAGGGTTGCTTGTCTCTATAGTCAACCATTGTCTTAGATTCACCCTACAAGACTCTTTTGGCCTTCCTTACTCTATCTGTTTTCCTTTCCTCTCTGTATCTCTTCTCTCTACCGTTGGGAAGAAAAATAAATCCTCCTCACTTTCCTTTTCATATCTGATCAACATTGCCCTAGAGTAAGAATGGGACTATTGCAATAAACAGGATCGTCTCCTCAGATGCAAAATTCATATTAAAATGTGCTCTGCCCTTCTTCTTCAGGCAGCAGACAAGCAATATAAAATGTTATCACAGGAGCTTATGGAATACACAACAGAAATATATTACTTCATAAGACTGATAGCTCAGAAATACAGTGAACCACAAATGGGATATGGCACTTTTTATAGTAAGACAATTTTTTTAAAAAAAATATTTTTATCATTGAGTTTTCCCCCTGTGGAAAAATATTAGCACTTACAACTAATAGTGTTTGGTAGTAAGTTTTATCAAGTGAAACAAAGTATATTTTTATAATTGACCTGCCATAATTTCTCATATTTTACAACTATGTAACATTCCTTGTTATTGATGAAATTTCTTTTTTCTTCACAAGGGGCCATTCAGAGTCTCTGCAATTAAAATATTACTGCTATGCCTCAAATAACTAGAACACAGCACTTTCTCCACTGTGGTAATTTAATATTTTACTTTCCTATCCTTCCTATAGAGTTCTTCAGTGATATCACCATATTTGTTTCACAAAGTCCATCTGCATGAGTGGAGCAGCAAGTATAATCTTGTTAGCATGAAGTTAAGACTTTAGCACATTTGTATGCAAAACAGTCAAAGCATTATTATTATTACTATTATTCAGAATAAAGTCACTCCATTATCCAACAACACTATCATTTAGTCCCTGTTGATATTTCCTTTCTCATTCAAAGCCTTCTGTCAGTAATATTGCATTCTTATGTAGATGACATGCATGCCTACCTCTTCTACACTAGGTAGTCAGCATCTTCTCCTATCTTAGTACCAGCCTGGCCTGGCCTTGATTATCTTCCAAAATCACATGAAAATAGATTCATTCAGAATTGTGTGCTTATAGAGTAGTTTGCATCTTCTATGGCTGTATTATAAACGTGGTGAAGTCACGTGGAAAGTTAAGAATAGTTGTCTCCTCAAAGAGGACTAATTTAAATACTTACAAAAAAGACTCCTCTACCATTTTCTATCACCTCACTGAAGTTACTTCTTAAATTTATCTCTATATTATATATTATATCTCTATGGTAACTTACATTGTATTTTCCCTCAGATTTAATATTAATATAAACATGCATTTTTCTTCTGTTTATTACCATATCATCAGTTCTAGAATAGACAGATCACAGTAAATATTTAAAACTTAATTGCAACATAGTTCCATATATGTATTCCCATTGTACAAAAGAAGAAATGGAGATAGAATATGTGTGTGTATGTGTGTGTATGTGTGTGTATGTGTGTGTGTGTGTGTGTGTGTGTGTGTGAGAGAGAGAGAGAGAGAGAGAGAGAGAGAGAGAGAGAGAGAGAGAGAGAGAGAGAGAATATGACGCAAAGTAGACACCATAGTAAAGAATGTGGTCAGTTTTATAACAGCATCATGAAGAATGAAGAAATGACAGGATGCAACATGAGTAAGGCCCTCTGCTGCTTGCACGCTGTGTTTCCTTGCCTGGCACTCTGACATTGCAGTCTGTCTCCACCCTGTCCTTTGAGCCTAAACTCACACTATGAGTTCTGTCTGTAGACCAAGCTGTCTTTCTCCAAAATCCTACACTTGTGTGACTCTGGACTTTGTCCCATATGTCACCCCTAGCCAGAAGCGATTTCCTTTCCCAATTTTGGCTAATGAAATCTTCCTTTTACTTTGACTTAGGGCAAAGGTCACTTGTGTTATTAAGTGGCCCCAGGCATTTCTGCAAAAAATTAATCTCTTTTCTTCTTAGAAACTGCCAAAGACTTTCTTTTTGTTTATTAACTTCGGGAGTTTACATTTTGTACCTCATAATAATGTCCTTGTTCTTCATGATGAACTAAGCTGCCAAAGGACAGAGGTTTCCTTGGATGCACCTTCACCTTTGTAGCTGAAATACTTAAGATTTTTATATATGTGTCTAGCATTTGGGTCAAATAGTGCAGGGATCCTTTTAATTTATCCACCATATTCAGTGTCCTCAATAATGAAAAATCTACATTTTACTTATTTTTATGTTATTGTTTTAACCAATAAAGTTATAAATTCCTTTTGTTCTGCATCACATTCCTTCACTAAATTATTCATCTCTATATATCAACCTGTCCTTTGACCCTAATCACATTAATCACATTAGCTTTAATAAGTAAGTTGTGTTGACATGGTAGTACAGATTTCTTGTCACATGCTTATTTAACATACCCAAGACTAGAGTCCACTCAGAACACAATATAAATTTTGAATAGAAAAAAATCAGCTCCTAAGTGAATTAAACATTATTAGTAATTTACAGAGAACATAAAAAGTAAAAAGTGTTGGTTTAAGAGGCTAGAAGTGATGATGAGAAGGTGTATCATCTCAGTCTTTCTCGATATTGAATTTTCGTGTTTTATTGCACTCATTACTTACTTTCCACTCAGGACTTGTTGACAGGATAACATACAACCACAGAAAAAGAAGAAGCAAGAGATGAATAAAGGATATACAAGGTAATTATTAAAAATCACTAACAAAATGTCTCTAACAACTTCTTAGTTTTAGTATGATGACATAAAATTTAAATCCCCTTATTGAAAGAGATTAGTGATAGACTACAGAAAATAAACAGAAATACCTACTGCCTAAGAATCCAACTTTGTCTACAATGACAGGACACACATACACAGACAATGCAGGAAAAAAATGTGCTATGCAGTAGAAACCAAGAAAAGCAGCTGTCTCTGTATTAGATGAAATAGGCTTGATGTAAAAGGTAAAAATAGACAATAGAGTTATTATAAAGTAATAAATGGCTCAATAAAGCAAGTATGTATACCAAGTACAAATATATCTATCCCCTCATTAAACCACATAAATATGCTGAAGCTGTATTAGCCATCAGAGCATTAATATATTCAATAATAAAAGAATAATAATTCAGAAAGCCATTTTCATTGATAAATAAATTTCATTGATAGAAACAAAATCACTAATGATAGATATGATTTAAACTACATCATTTAACAGTTAAACCTAAATAGATGCACATAGAACAATGCACCCAGTGGCTGGAAAGATCCAATTTCTCCAGGAACCTGAGAAATATGATAGATACGATAGATTATATATGATGCATTATATGTTAAATCACAAAATAAAATTTAACAAATTTGAAAAGTCTAAATCATTTCAAATGTTTGTTTGTTCTTTCCTGGCCACAATGACATCAAAACCCAACCTATCAACCCTATGATATATACCAAAGCAGCTCTGAGGACGAGGTTTGTTTTGTTTTTTTTTTTTCAATAAATATCTGTATTTAAAATTGTGACTTCAACATTTTTATTATTATTATTTCATTATTATTATTATTTACTTTTCAGGTCATTCCTTCACTTTAAGGAAGGGAAATACAAAATAAACCCATAACTAATTGAAATAAATAATAATGAAGAGAAGAAATAAATGAAATGGCCTAAAATAATTTTTAAAGATCTATATGAAGCCATAAGGTTATGGAATTTGCTATGAGACTCTATTCCCTAGTAATCTCAGAAGCTACACTCATAAATTCTCACCAACATGACTGCCCTAATATTTTTTTAAATAATAAACAAAGTTGAATTCTTACCATTTGCTTTTTATAATGTAGGGTACACCAAGTTTGGTGAAAATTACTCAGAAACAAAGGGTAAAGGAATCAGTTACAAATAGGATGAAAACGAAGACAAAGACATACGTGGGGAAAAGTAGAGTGAAGGACTTTCAAAACCAAAATTTAATGGTAGAGAATCAGTTTTATAAAACATAGATACCGTGAAAATGATCCAAAAATGTTGAGTCAGATAATAATAATAATAATAATAATAATAATAATAATAACTTCATTCAATATGTTAAAAATTACTCAATGGTCCATGAATTTTATGTCCCAAATAATCTTTACTTTATTTGTTCAAATGTAAAGCTGAACAAAATAGAGATGAAAACACATTCCTAATGACAATTCATTCAGACTAGTAGACACTGATGAATAAACAATTGTGTAAATTAAGGCCATAAACCATCATGTAATATGAGGACCCCATGAAGTTACCTCAGTGAAGCAGACTGTAGATTGAAATTTTATGGCCAAAGGTTGTATAATGTGAAAAAAGTCCCTAAAGGTATAATGGGAACGTGAGCACTGTTGCACTTCCGGAGTTACACAAGCAGAAATTCTGACAGCTGTTGGGGGCCAACTTTAGCAGAAAGCGGCTATCAGCTTTGCAGCCATCTTGAGCCATATACCCTGACATGAGACTTGGATTACAATAGCCTACAACAACTGAGCACACTCCAATAATCTTGGTTTAGATATCTTGGGTGTGTCAGATTAAAGGTGTGTGAGATTAAAGGTGTGTGACTTAAGAGTGACCTAGAGATCAGATTTAGAGACAAGACCTAAGGACATGATTATAGGTGTGACTTAGAGGCATGGCTTAGAAGTGAGACATATAAAAGGCAGGGACAGATATCAGAGAATCAGACACATCAGACAGAAGAGACAGATAAGCAGAGACAGTAGAGAATCAGACTATACAGGACAGAATCAGACACTTAGAGGAAATATACTCTTTAGGGAGACACTTCAGAGAGTACAACTTGGAATTAGGAATTAGGTTAGAGAGAACAACTTGGAGTTAGTTATTAGACATTAGGCACTTGGCACTTGGAAGAAGAAACTTGGAACTTGAAGGCACTAGGAACTAGGAACTAGGGACTAGGAACTTAGGACTTGGGACTTGGAGAGAGGAAGAGAGACTGAAGAATAAACGGGATTGAAACACATTGTGTCTGGTCTCCATTCTTCACATTTGTCCTCACTCTCTCTCTTGCTGAACCCCGACCAGCTGACTGGAGCTGCAGCTTGGACCGGGATACAGTGGCCGCCAAACGCAGGGCAGCCCGGGCCTCAACATTTTGCTCAGGCTGCAACAGACAGCAGCTGCAAACTCATGCTAATCTACTACCCTGTGCATTAAAATGTGGTGGCTATTCTTGAGTCATTAAAGAGAGAGGCCAACTTCTTGCTAGTCATCATTTCTTAATGGTTCCATAAGGTTTTTCTCAAAGACATTGGTATTTGAAATGATGGACTAAGACAGAGTCCAGCTTCAGTGCAGGTGGCATTATCCAATACATTGTGGGTTGAAATAGAATAGAATGGTGGAGAAAATAGTTCAGCTAATTGCTCCAATTGGGATATCAACAGTCTCTAGCCCCTAGTTCTTGGGTCTCTACAGCATCTTGCACATAACAGATCATGGAACTTCTCAAATTGTCAGATAGATAGATAGATAGATAGATAGATAGATAGATAGATAGATAGATAGATAATTTCATAGTATGATAAACATGATTATAGGGTTCTCTAGTAAGCAGCTCATAATTAGCAGGAAGATAAAAGTGGAAATTCGTGATTGTTTTTACAGCTAATATTGTTCAGAATTAGCTGGAAGACTTATAAAGCAGAGTACTGGATCTCTTCCAAGACCACTGATTTAGTAAGTCTGTGGTAAGAACCAAGGATTTTCAGTTCTAACAAGCTCCCAGGTGATGCTGAGACTGCTAGTTAGAGGATGACAACTTGAGAACAACTACCATAAATAAGAGCGAGTTTTGCAAATAATCAGAGCCATCCAGACATTAATAATCAAATCCCTGCTTTCTCCCAACTGGTAGTTCATTACAGATGAGGGATCTTGAGCTAACTTGAAGCTTTTTGTTCTTATTTCACTATTTAGAAGATCAAATATAAACCTTCAACAGGTATACTTCATACCTGAAAAATATCCCTGTTTTATTAATACCAGTGACCCTATAAGCTTTCCAAATGACAATTTTGTTGCTTAAGAGCATGTGTTAATAAATGCATTGTACATACTGTAGAAAAACAACAAATTAAAGACCTTTTTATAGCCAGATCTCTTTAAGTATCTAATCCAGGACATTACCTTGCATTGCTGTAAAAAGTTGTTTTATAACTAATATTAACACACTGTGTGAAGCATTATTATTCTCTTCCATAAGAATGACAAAAACTTCACATATTTTTAGTAACTCATTCCATTCCACTCACAATCTTTGCCAGGAAAAGACATTTGCTCTCTTCATGACATTCCAGAAATCCTCAAGTCAATGTCTTGAGGTGTGAGCACATCCTTGGCCTCCACATCCTTGTGGACACATTTCTGTTTTCCTGCTCCATGTAACTGTGGCTAAAATTAGTTTATCTTCAGGAGAAACCCAAATTCATTTCAAGTATTAACTGGGCACTGATAAACTTCCTCTTGTAAGTATATGCTTACAGTGAAAGGAGATATTTAAATATCTATGTATGGGTGTGGATTTATGCATACATAAACTAAATGCATACTGACCAGTGCAATATCTGTGAATTATAACCAGAAACTGTCCACGTTAAAAATAAAAAAAAAAAAGTAGCAAGCTGCTGCAGCAGCAACAATTGGAGATTATGGATGACACAGGTTTTCCATTTCCACTAATCTGTCAATGAGCCCTGCTCCACATTAGATTATGGTCTGCTCTGCCAGAGACTCTACCCAAAGTCAGATCTCTGCTTTCCTCTGAAAGTCTTCTAAAATTATGGATAATTTAGATACTCAAGGACATATCCAAACAATAAAATTGAATGAAGCTCTTGGAGCTGTAAAGTCTGATAGCTAAAGTATTTACACGTGTGAATTCTGACAAGTCAGTGGTTCATGCCCTTGTGCCAAACATTGAAAATCCTCTGTTCACTTTACAAAAGCTCTTCCTTAGGGGTTGTCCACTGGCACCTTTCATAGAAAACATCTAAAAAGACATTTATCTGCTTCTGTAGACATCTTAGGTGAAGAAATATCACCTTTACAAAGCAAACTTATCAAAGAGCAATAATATAAATAATATAAAGAAACATGTACAAAGATTATTTTTGACCATTTAATAAGAAACCTCTACTTTTATTAAGATGAGCCAAGTGTGGTAGGACAACATATATTTACTACTGCTAACTTTATAACCTTGCACGTTAGCCATGATCATGTCAGAGAAGTTCTATGAATGGTCCCATGGAGACTGCTCTCAGCTGTGAAACAGCATTAGCATGTAGGAGATCTCCATTCTTTGTGCTTTACTATCTGACTTCAGTGTGGATGTCCATTAGACATCATCCCAAATGAAGTCAGGAAGAACGAAAATATGTGTTGAAATACTTTACTATACACTAGAATAAAATGTATGAGTTCATTTAGATATATTTTTATTTTTATTATATGTAGATGTGGAGAATGGAGTGTGATTTCAGGTACCCACCCTGAACCCTTAAGCTGCTGAACCATCTCTCAAACCCAAGTTTTTAAGTTTTTGATATACTGTTTTCAGTATGACCCATGTTTTTCATTTTGAATTGATTTTGAGTTCTTTAGATATTTGAACAATCTAACAGAAGTCAATGGATGCTATCATAATTGCCTTATAAACAGATACTATTCAGAAGAATATTGAATTCATCTCTCCTGTGCTATCTTTGAAAAATAGATTTAGTCTTAAAAAGTTATATGGGTAAAGGACCTTTTAAACATTGACTTCTAATATTTCCACTCGATTCTCATTCTATTTTATCATGTTTCTCTGAGTACAGAGAAATATTTTCACTACAAGCTGCCATTCAGTCCACAATTTTAAGAAAATTATAGTTGATAAGTATCTTCAAACAGGCTTATCACTATGTATGTCAGCAGAACTGTTATCCAATATAAGTGGCTTTGATACATTTGTATTTTCTGTACCTGAATGTTATAGTTTGTGAAAATAATAATCTTGAAAAGAATTCCAAAGGAAAAGACCCTTCCACAGAAAGTCTTCCTGCCCTGATGTTTGCTGCCTCTTACTCTTCTGTTTCTTTTAGATTGTGCTGTCATTGATGATCTTGAATATTGTTTCATTAAATTCCACATGAAGGGATCCAATGCATAAATACAGCATGATGGACATGCGAATCACCCTGTATTTCTAATTTTCTATATTATAATATTGTGTAGATTATAATACACACTATAATATTATAGTATTATATAATATTCCCTTAAGGTAAATCTATATGCGGTTTCATACAATTAAAAATGCTAACTTCACCATTGTCCCAGCACATCTTGGAGGATAGGAAGGAAGGACAGTAAAAGCCAGAGGGTTCTAAGACATCAGAATAACTCTGCCCACAGAATCAACTAAACATGAATCATAGGGCTCACAGAAACTGAAGCAGCAAATCATGGAGCCTATATGGGTCACAACTAGGTCGTCCACATGTACATAGTAGTTGTTTAGCTTAGGGATTCTGTTGAAATGCTAACAGTAAGAATGGTGTTGTCTCTGACTCTTTTGCCTCCTCTTGAGATATGTTTTTTCCTCCTGTGTTGCTTTGTCCAGCTGTGATAAGAGAATTGTGCTTAGTCTTCTTGAATCTTGTTATGACAGGCTCCATTGATATGCTTGTGAGGCCTGATCTTTTCTAAAGGGAGATGGAGGAGCAATGGATCTGTGAGAGAGGAGAAAGGAGAGAGGAGGACTGGAGGAAAGGCAGGGAGGAACAAAGGAAGGGGAGGCTGTGCCACGGTGTGTTCTATGAGAAAAGAACAAATAAAAATAAAAGTAAAATATGTTAGCTTCAGTTTTTACATGTGTATGTATGTGGCATATGAAACCTGTATGTGAGGATAAAGGTACTATGTCAGAGAAAATATTCTCTGGGGTTTAAAATCAGAATCTTGTCCTTCCAAAGAAATACTCTTAAATGCTGAGCCATCTCAGCACTGCCTTGTATTTCTAATAAGCTGTGATTTGATTTTATAAAGTTATTTGATCTTTTGATAGATTTGACTTATTCATTTTGATTTTTCATGTTAGTAGTCCAAAATAATAATACAATAGTACATTTCATTATAACAATAGACTCTCATTTTATACTTCAGACTGTGTTCAGTTTTACAGTCCTCCTACCTCAAAGTCCAGAGTCCCAGGATCATTGACATTTACTTCTATGCCAGGCAGAACATCACAATTGAAACATAAGTACAAAGTTGAATGAAATAATCAGATATTTCATTGAATAAAACTGAAAGTGAAATATGGATTTAAATTGAAGTTACATTATGAAATGACATTTAAAATCATTCACACAAAGTCAAAGAAAAATTTAAAGTTAAGTGATAAACAGTCTTCTGAAAAATGCTTTTATTTTTTATTTTAGATGTAATTGTATAATTTTAATGAAGATTTCAGTAAGTTCATTTATTTTATTCTTTACAAACTTCAAGGGGTTTATTTAAAATAATAGTGCTCATTTACAATAGTATATAAAATCAATATAAAACAAGATTTTCACAGAAGTATCTTTGTTCATCTATTGTTTAGAGTCTGATGTAACAACATGGTACACATCTACAGTGTAAAAAACAGGATCAAGAGCAAGGATGCTAGAAAATCGCTCAGTTAAGTCTTAGAACATATAGGATGTTAAAGGCCAAGGAAATGAGTCACAAGAACATTCTTCTAAATGCTACTGTTGGCTTACTACTCTAATTCTGCGAACATCTTCAAATTGTCCTAAGGTAAAATCACATTTCAGTAACAGCATTATGTGATTTAGCAAACTGTCATCTTGTTGATTTTTATTTGGTATTTGTTAAATGATAGAAAATATTTTGGGCAAAGAGAGAGGACCAGTTTTTGGCTTAAATGAATTAATAGTTAGTATGCTATGGGTGAATACATTATATATATATATATATATATATATATATATATATATATATATACAGAGAGAGAGAGAGAGAATAATTTTGTCTTCTAATTGGTCTGATACATGTATATAAAATAAAATATTGTGAGAGATTTAAAAAGTAAATTTATTGCCTCCTCCCAATAGCATAGCTAGAATATTCAAATATATTTCCATAAAGATGAATTTTATCATGAGAATGGCCCTTTGTTAGAGGGATATGGAGCTATACTCTGAGAAGGAAAGGTAGATAGATGTCCATGTTACACAACGAAATGGAAATTTCTATTGAAACACAACTGAGTAACTTGAGCAAGATCAAGTTTCCCATGTAGACAGTGATGAATACCAGTGTCTTTGTCTGAAGTTAAAGATTCTGGGTCTTAAGTGCAATGAAATTTTGAGGAGAAAGGCAGAATACACAAAGCTGTACAATGTATTCTTCTGTAACATCTAAGCATCTCCATGGATAGCATTACAGCTAGATAAAAGCAATAAGAAGAGCAAGTCTGAGGTCACAGTAATCAAGTTGGAAAAGTTAGCATAACCTTGAGTCAGAACAACACAAAGTGAACAGAAGGATTTGAGACATAATCAAGTATAGAATGAGTGAAAAATCAGTCATTGGTTTAATATGGGAAAAACTCAGTTGTTGGAGATAACTCCAGTAATGATTCTATTAATACAGATAAAGGTGTCATTAGAGCAGTAAATAAGATGATAAAGTATTAAATTTTAATAGATTACATAAGAGAATTAATAGAATGAAGATTCTAACTAGACAGACATATATGTGGTTACATGAAGGTATCAGGTTGAAGGTGTTGACTAGACAATCATGTGTGTACAGACTCAGTAATGAAGTACTACGGTATCAAATAATATGTTGAGATAAATATATATGTATATATATTCAATTATTTTACAGAAAAAGATATGATCTTGTACTGTACAATTTAGTGATAAAAGATATCACAGTCCAGAAGATTTTTATCCCCAACATTTTAATGGAGAAACAAGAAAGACTGACCAAAAGGAAAGAAAAGAAGGGAATATATAAACAATGCATTCTGAAATCAAGCAGTAATATGGTAGAGCAGGACCTAGAGCAATCCAAGTCATTACAAATAACAGCAAAATCAATAACACTGATTTTATTCCCACAGAATTAGGCAGAGTAGTGGAATGCACAGGGTAAGAAATAACAAGTAAGAGCTAAAAGAAGAGTAGAGCATAGCCTCTAGGTGATAATTTTATGGGATTTATAGCCTTTTGATTAAGTGATACTTGGTAGAAAGCACCAAAGTGAAAATACTTTCAGAATCAAGGAAGTGTATGCCACATTACATGGCATATACACACAGAAAGGAGGAGAAGAATGGATAATGAATAGATAAAAAAAAAAAAAAAGCATGTGGCCAGTGAACAGATAAGTGGGGTGGAGTTGATAACAGGAGAGACTAATGATAGGAGATCTAAATATCCGACATTTAAGGATTTTCTAAGAATGCATTTTCCACATTCACATCACATCCTGGACTTGCAAGCAATGTAGGTAGAAGTAACAAGAAAGATAGGTCTTAAAAGACACAAATATGAGAATGTATCAAGAGCAAATTATGCATGCAAAGAATGTAGTGAAAGTTACATTTCAGAAAGAGTCTCTTGTCTACAATAGAACTGATTTGACGTAGAAATCAAGAAGTAACTAAACTGAAAATACTTCTTTGAATAAAATAATTGTTCTTGGGGCCAGACAAATGGTCCAGAATACTTCCTGAACAAGAATTCTGTCATGAGTTTGGAAGCCAGAAAACACTTAAAGGTTCAATGTGTATGTACCATACCTATGACCACAACAATGTGAGGAGTCAAGACAGGACAATCACTGGAGCTTGATAGCCACCACCCTGTATTTAGAAGTTCAACCTTGAAAGAATAAATCACGGAAAGGTCAGTTGCCATAAACCATCCTATTGTGTTTGAGTCACAGTGATGCTGACTATGGTTATCCTGGTGTCTATGCCATCATGATGCTGTTATACATACAAGGATGGATAGCTAGAGCGTTAGGAGTTATTTTACACATTGATCAGTGTTAATGCAAGTTGTTTAGTGTTAAGTCAGATGTCGCATTAAGATGGACCTGGATGGAGTGTCATGAAGAACAATGTACAGTTGATTCTAACCCATCTTTTCTTCCAGAAGTAGATATAATTACTACCTAAAGAGACAAGTAAAGACAATCCTAACCACTGAAATCAGTTCCTCCCAATCCAGGGTGATGCACTGATGTTACATGTCTATGGTACACAACTCAGAATTAAATAGAAAAGGATAAAATGTAGCAATGCATATGTAAATAAAGGATCATAGGAGTTCTGCCGTGCCTTTGCTTTAAGAAAACCAAAGAGAAAAGTTCAAATATGTGCCATTTATTTCCAACTTCGCAAAAGTAGAATATAGAACACCTCTTCCAACAGCAATATACATAAAAATCCTAGGTATGCAGGGCTATTTTTACATATCCATGGTAACCTATTTTTCTTTTATTCCTTTTGTCCCCCCCTTTGGTTTCTAAGTGTATGTTGCCGAGCAGTTTACATTACTGTACTGAATGATTATAATAAAACTGCTGAATCGGTAGCAGATCATCGTTTCACTATGTGCAAGTTCTATCAGGTTACTGAAAAAAAAAAAAACTAACAAAAATGCTAAAATTACCTGTTCAAAGTCAATTATGGTGTTCTGGATGAGCAAATGTAATGAAACTGTGTTCAGGAACGCGTGTTAGAGACAGCAAGGAAATTTATAGCTTCCCCTGATTTGTGTGAAAATTAACCCATAAGCAATAAAGCAAAAGTGATCTGCTAAAACTTATCCACATTTCTTGAGATCAGTTCTGAATCGGGGATTGAAAAGATTAATATCCTGATGGGTGTAAAATAGAATCTCAGAGTTGTTTTGCTTGCATTTCTCTCCTGACTGGGGACACTGAACATTTCTTTAAGTGTTTCTCAGCCATTTTAGAGTCCTTTGTTGAGAATTTTGTTTCATTTTATACCCCAATTTTCGTTTTGTTTTATTTTTTATTAGTTTGATTTTTAAACAGTCTAGTCATTACCCCCTTCCCAGTCTGCCCTCCCACAGTACCTCATCCCATTCCTCTTGTCCTTATATCCAAGAGCACACCCCCACCCCCACTAGACCTCACTACTGTTTGGGGCCTCAAGCCTCCAGAGTGTTAGGCACATCTTTTACTGAGGACAGACAGACGCTCCTCTGCTGTATATGTGTCATGTATGCTACCTGGTTGGTGAGTGAATGTCTGAGAGATCTTTGCTGTCCAGGTTAGTTGAGACTGCTGGTCTTCCTATGTGGTCTCTCTTCTCTTCAGCCTCTTCCAGCCTTTCCCTAATTCAACCACAGGTGTCCCCAACTTCAGTCCATTGGTTGGATATAAGTATGGATCTCTCAGAAGGCAATCATGGGAGGCTCCTGTCTGTAAGCACACCATAGCATGAGTAATAGTGTCAGGCCTTGAAGCCTCCCCTTGAGCTGGATCCCAATTTGGACCTGTTGCTGGACCTTCTTTTCCTCAAGCCCTTTTCCATTTTGGCCCTTGCAGTTCTTTCAGACAGAAATAATTTTGGGTCAGAGTTTTTGACTGTGGAATGGCAACCCCATCCTTCCACTTAATGCACGTCTTCCTGCTGGAGGTGGCCTCTTGAAGTTCCCTCACCCCACTGTCGGGCGTTTCATCTAAGGTTCCTCCTTTTGAGTCCTGAGAGTATCTCACTCCTAGGTCTCTGATACATTCTAGAGGGATCCCCCATCTCCCACCCAACCCCAAAGGTTGCATATTTCCATTCATTCTGCTGGCCCTTAGGGCTTCTCTCCTGTTCCCCCTCCCAATATCTGATCATGTTCCCCTTTCCCCCTCTTCCTGCTCTCTCCCACTCAGGTCCCTCCCTGCCTCTGCTTCCTGTGATTATACCCCATTTTTAAGTTGTGTTGTTTGGTTCCTTGCTATCTGATTACTTGTGTTCTTTATATACTTTGGATAATAGCCAACTGTTGGATGTAGGGTTAATGAAGTTATTTTCTCAATCTGTAGGTTGTCCTATTGACAGTACTTTGCCTTACATAAGCCTTTTCAGTTTCACAAGGTCACACTTATTGTTGATCATAGAGCCTGAGCCATTGGTGTTCTGTTCAAGAAATTGTCTCCTGTAGCAGTGTATTCAAGTCCATTTCCAACTTTTTGTCTTATTTGATTTAGTGTGCATAGTCTTATTTTAAGGTCTTTGATCTACTTGGACTTGAGTTTTGTGCAGGGATCTGTTTGTTTTCTTCTACATGTAGACACCCAGTTAGACCAGCACTATTTGTTCAAGATGCTTTCTTTTCTCATTGTACGTTTTGGCATCTTTGTCAAAAATCAAGCATCTATAGGTATGTGGTTTTACTTCTGATTCTTCAATTCCATTCCACTGATCAGCCTGTCTGTTTCTTTACCAATACCATACAGATACCTCCAGAAGTTCTTTAATTGTAAAGGAATCTTTTACCTCTCCTGGGATTTTTGCTTTTCCATATGAAGGTGAGAATTGCTCTTTCAAAGTTTCTAAAAATGTGTGATCTTACTCCCATTAGAGTAACTAAGAAAAAAAATCAAGTGACAGTACATGCTGGCTATGAGGCAGAACAAGATAGGCACTCCTCGATTGCTGGTGGATTACAAACTTGTACAACCACTCTGGAAATCAATTTGGTGGTTGCTCAGAGAATTGGAAATGGCTATACCACTGCTGGACATGTAACCAAATGATGCTTCTCCATACCTCAAGAATTTGTGATCTGCTATGTTCATGTCAGCTTTATTCTTAATAGTCAGAAACTGGAAACAACCCAAATGTCTCTCAACTGAAGAATGGATACAGAAAATGTGGTTCATTTATACAATGGAATATTTCAGCTATTAAAAACAAGAACGTCATAATTTTTTTCAGAAAAATGAAGGGAACTAGAGAATATCAGCCTGAGTGAGGTAACCCAAGAAGACGCTCATGTTATGTACTCATTTATAAGTAGATATTAACCATAAAAAGCAAGATAGTGATGATATACTTCACAGACCCAAAGAAGCAAACCAAGAAAGAAAGCCCAAGTTAAGAAGCTTGAATTGATCAGCAGAGGAACTCTTGCCTGCAAAACACATTTCTAAAGTCTTCCTCATAACTTTGCATTATTTTAGGGGAAAAACTCTAAATGCAACGTGAAACATAGTGAATTCTCTAGAAGAAAAGTTTAACTTGAAGTTATGTGGGAATGAGATATACCCATCATCATTTCTTTGTTTTCCATTTAGTAATATGGTTCATGGCAAAACATATCAGGGAATTTAATGTGTCTGGACAAAGTGTAAGTGCTATGGATTTAATTTTCTTTTTCACAGAACTTGAATCTTGTTTTGGATAATATGAAATTTCTTAGCTTTTTTCAAGATATTATTGTTTAATCGAATTAAAACTAGAAGCAATGGCAATTCAATGTTTTTAGAATATCAATTTATTATTTATTTGTTCCAACCCAGAATATATAAGGACCAACACTAGTTTTGCTACTTTTTAAATAATAGTATCATATAAAATTTCTGCTATTTCATTCATGTGTACATTAAGATAGATGACTTATATGTAACCAATTTATCTGTTAAGGTAAGCATTAATAAAGCTAATACATGTCATGGGCTTCCTTCTACTCCAAGCATATTATAAGCATGCATAAGTGTATCTATAGTTGTCATTATTACCATGGACGGTATGAATCCACTTTAATTAAATTTTATTTTTTCTATGTAGGAATTATAATCTTTAAAACACACACACACACAAAGTAGAGGAGACTATGGATTCTAAACTCTGAAGTTTTAATGTATTTTCTTCCTAAATAAAATGAAGAAATCGAATCACTAATAATACCTCTTTACAATGAGCTTTAAATAAATTGAATTCTTCCTCTATGGGCATTAAGTTAAACTCATGCAATTCAATTTTGAATGCTCTAATGCATTTATATTGTTTACACACTTTTTACTCATGACATACATCAGATTTGGTTGAAGTAATGTAATAGTTGATTTGTCTGCATGTTTCTAAATATATTGATGATTAAGAAAGGGAGAGGATTGGGAATCTAGGGACAGAATTCAATGCTAAACAGTAATTGCAAATGATCTGTTGCTTGGAAACTGCATAGAACCCAGCTTTGTTTCAAGTGACGGATATTACAAATCATGCATTAAACTAGTAGAACCTTTTTAAAATTTCAACAGTGCGATTGATGGCAGTTTTAATAAGCTTTGACATATAACTTAAAATAGTACATTTCAATCATGCAGAAGGCTCACAAAAATAACCTCCAAATACTGACATATTTATACTGAACTTTGGTGGCAGACTTTATGAGGGTTTAGGTTGTGTATGCATAAACTGGACCCAGATTAAGGGTAATGAAATATTCTTCCTGAGAATAATCACCCTTTCAAAAAGAACTGCATGTAATCAGTGGTGTCATGCACCATTGAACTTTCTGTATGGGACTTTCTGTGTAATTGCTGTTTGGTGACATTTGCAATTGGATGCAGTTATTAAACAATGTAAGATGCTAATTTGTTACATGGCTGGGGGAGTGAGTTCTTTCCCTCCTACTCGATTTTAAAATATGGTGACCCTGAAAGTGAATTAAAAGGATGATGTTCACACAGAGAATAAAAATCACAATGTGAAAGAATGCTAGCCACACATGTTTAGACACTTATGTGATGGATTTCACACACATGTAGACAAACCCATGATTTGCTAAGGTGTTTATACTTCTAACATTCTTTGTTCTGAAGGCCCCAATAGGCATTAATCATCTCCTATATTTTCAAAAGTAATTGTAAATTGGAAAACCATTGATTTCCACATAAACCAGTTTCTGAGTATGCCCTTTACTAGAAACCTATTCATTTGACCCAAAACAAATGTGGCTTAAGGTATACCCATAGTATGGACTCCATACCTGACACTGCTTCAGTGACCAAGAATCAGAGACTAAATAGGCCAGAGACCTAGGTAAAATCATACACTACTTGTCAAAATAAAAAAGGTGGGCCCCTAATGATATTCTGTGTTCATATGTTCATATTCTCATACTGTAATCATAGATAAGTGTCCAGCCATCATCAGAGAGGCCTCTTCTGGCAGCAGATGGGAACAGATATGAAAAATATGGAAAGTTGCAGCAGAGTTAGACTCCCTGAGAGGCAGATTGATATGGAGGGGGTCATGACAAGAACTTCTAAGTTAATTGGCTTCTTTCTAAGCCTAGTGGCTTAAAACAAAGCCTTGTGGGTTTCCTTTCCTGAGAGCAGGACCTAGATAATGGACTATATTAACAAATTCAGGACTGGATCAGAACATGTGTACACAACAGTTGTTAACCAATCATCTATACAGTCTTTCCTTAAACTACCAACAGTAGGGGAAGAAGACCCTTCAAAGCCTTTAGAAACCTAACCCTCAAAAACAAAAGCAAAGATTTGTCCCTCTGCTTTGCTGAAAGTCTTTACCCCCTCTTGCTGTATGTGTGTATTTCCTTACACTTAATAAAAGCCATTCTTCAACTGCTCTGTGTGTTTGTGTGTATGTAATCAAGTGTCAGTAAGACTAATTATAAGCTATTATTGAATGCTAAAACTATAAATATGCCCAGAAGTCATGATAAATTTTGAATATATTTTGATAGCAAGAGAGTTTGACTTAAAATATTCTTTTAGTCCCTTAATACATTTAATACTCAAAGGTACTAAAACTTGACCAAAATTAAGAAGACAAAGTATCTATTCAGTAGTTTCTAAAACAAATTCTTAGACTTTATTTGGATAATATTTCACAAGCAGACATTAATGATTAAAGGTAAACAAGATGATTCTTAGAAATTACACTAGAGAAACTTGACTCGAAACAGAAGCTTGGTTCTTACTGAAGCTGGGCTGTCCTACGGAAGTGAAGAGAATTCTGGCAAGATAGTTCTCCAAGAGGCCAGGCTCTGGCACATTCACCATCCCAGTGAGTACCTCTTCAGTTGTCATACCTGATTGGACAAAACTTGCTCAATCATAGGAGAACAAAGATGCAAATTTTTTATGGAGTAGATATAAAGTATCCACTCTAAATAGTCACATATTGATAGCCTGGTCTCCACTAGTAGGATTATTTGGAAAGAAGTATGTCACTGAGAGCTGTATCTTATTCCCCAGCACCTGTCTCTCTTTTTTGCTGCTGCTTGTCTAAGAATGGTATGATGTCATACCCTTCTTAGTATATATGAGGAATTAGTATACAGAAGTCATGAGCACCAGTCTCACATAATATGTCACAGACATGACTAGCCCAACACAAATATCAATTTCTGATATTTAGAGGAAGGCAGAATGCAGGGAAGAATGCTTGAGACTACTACCATGAGTCTGCTTTTGCCAATGTCTGACAGATAAAGCAAAAAAATGTGATAACATGATATTGTATTCAAAAGTTATCATGTGATTTGGACTCAGAACAGGACTCCAATAAATATTTTAAAATTCAAAACATGATGCTCTTTTCATTATAATTTGGTCATGAATGTGTGTGTATCTCAATAATGTATACTTACTGTGAAAAAACTCAAAGGGGGATTCTCACTCAAGTCTCAGGACAACTCCCACCCAAAAACTCACAAGAGACCAGCTTACTGCAAACACATGAGGCAGTTTAATATCAGAGCTCTGGGCCAGCCCATATCTCCGTATCTCACATAGGGGATAGAGGGACTGACTCTGAGGCTCACAGGATTAGGAATTTTTATAGGCAAGGGGTGGGGGAAGTGGGAGATTTTTATGTGGGTGCACATGATTGGTTGTTTTACATCAGCAGACTGTACCAATCGACGGATCAGAGGGCAGTTCCTACAGGCAGAAGATTATCTAAGTTAGCATAGTATCTAGTTAGACTTAAACTGCAGTTTCTTGGACCTTGAGAAGACCTCAAGGGAGGGGGAGGGTTTGGCGGAACACCAGATGGCCCATTACTCATTTGGACATATCTCTGTTCTTCTAAGGATGTACTTGTATACTTTTTATCTTTCATGGCCAGCCAGTTCTGGAAGACTTAGCAGGCCTTTGTCTTATAATTTCACATCTTCTGTGTCTGACTAACTGGGCCCAAACCTGCTGACATGCATTTTTAACTATTTAGGTTAGGGAAAAGGAATCACAGGGCCCTGTTATTTTTATTAGTTTGGGCCTATTTCAAAATGTTCTTTCAACTGCTTAGGAATTGATCACTTTCATATAATCACATGTATATTTTTCATTCTTGACTCATAGCTTTAGTTAAACTTAAAACAACTGTGCATACTATAAAACTCTGGTTTTAACTCAGGTACCAAGTCCTGAAATCATCAGTTTTCCTTCTAACCATCTCCCACATCTTGGCATGAGTACCTACAAAGCTACTGATCTAGGATTATGACCAGTCTTCTTGTGATTTCTTAGTTTGTTCTGTGTAATTACATCCTAAGCATCTCAGAGAGAGAGAGAGAGAGAGAGAGAGAGAGAGAGAGAGAGAGAGAGAGAGAATGCAATCACAGAATTGTGCTTCTCTTTAACACCAGTCTTTCTGTTGCAGGTGTTAGAAGAAATGTATGCTATAATGCAAGAAATATCTCTCTCTCTCTCTCTCTCTCTCTCTCTCTCTCTCTCTCTGTGTGTGTGTGTGTGTGTGTGTGTGTGTGTGTGTGTGTGTGTGTGTGTGTGTACATATGCCATATGGCATAGGCAGTGTGTGGGATAGAAGTCAGAGAACAACCCTCAAGAGTTGGTTTTCTTCTTTCGGGACTCATGGATTGAATGGGTAGTTAGATGGGCTCATTGGTAGTAATATTTTCCTCTGGACCATCTCTCTAGTCCAATAAAACTTTACTTAACACATTTATAATATAGTTAAGGTTATTGTAATAGAAATAAAAGTAACTGAATTTTCTAATTTCTTTATGTCTTTTTTTTACTATTTTCTTTCAACCAAATGATCTCCACAGCCTTAAGGATAGCAGCTCTAGGTGATAAAACTTGGAGAAGATTGTATCTCAAACGATCAAAATGATTGTAATTACAAGTATTGTGTAGTTAACTACCTAAGAAAAGAAGATTGGATATGCACAGGCTCTGAGTATACCCTCCAAAGTCTAGTCAAGCTGAGATAACAGTACTGCCTTCTTATTCCAAGGTCCTTGTCTCTTCCCTGCATTATGATGACAGTTTTCTCTGCAACTGGAATCTCCATTCCCATCCTTGCTCTTCCCTCACTTCTGTGATCTACCCATCTATACCAAAACAAATTAGATTCATACTACACCGATAGAAAAAAGTTCACCAGTGCCAGATATTTAAAACAGAATATAATGTTGACAGCTGCAAAGCTCTCCAATCGCTCCTGTGTAGACATGTCATATCTCAGTGCAGTCATAGTCTCCCTAGCCTTTAAGAACAATCTTCATTCTCCATTGCACAAGCCAAACATTTCTGCTAACATGGACTTTGTTCCCTTTTCTTAGCAGAATCTCAAGGCTATTCAGATCCCACCTGAATTACTGTGTCCTCTAGACATAGTGAAGCTACACAGAATCTGCCCTCATGCAAGAAACTACTTATCCCTAAAAAAGAGTCAGCAGATCATCCTATTGTCTGTTTATTCACTCTTCTGCTCCTTCTTTTGTACTAAACATTTACAAGGACAAAGACTATGATTAGGTGTTAATCATCTGAGTATTTTTAGTATGCACCAATTATCCTGGTACAGGGTAATTGCTTGAGAAACATTTTAAAGTGTTGTTTGGTATTCACATTTGACATAAAGTGATATGCTTATTTTATAACTTTGATTTTTAGAAAAATATATTCTAGAAATCCAATAAAGACACCAAACAAATTCTATGTATATGGGAAAATGTAGTTCATTTTGCAGAGATCATATATCTGACCAAGTTCAAGAAACTGAAGTTATTGAGAATAGGGTCACACTTGTGGTATGGACATTGCCATCAGAGTGCCCTATGCATGACAGAGACTACCTCAGCTTCCAGAGAAGGGAGCTCTGCAAAACAGGAACAAATCAGCTCTATGTCTGAAAGGGTCCCATAGAAAAGCTTGAATTAAAGCTCAGAAATATGGCAATACGGTTCCTGTGAATTGTAAGCAATTGAGTATTCCTAAGGCATACAATGTGAAGATGCACTGTGAGAGGATGAAAAGAGGCAGCAGAAAAAGATAAGGCTGAACTAATTAGGAGAAAAGTCCACAAGGACCTGCAACACCATCCATGGCAATTTAGCATTTATCTTGGTATGATGAAGAATCAGAAACTCTGGGTGTTTATGTGACTCCTTCAAGGTCACAGTGAGGGTGGGTGGAAGGGAAAACATAATCTTGCCCAGAGCTTGATTACTAACTAGTATGTGTTTCTTCAGAGTAAGTCCTAATCAGCATTTCATCAAGACTGCACATTAAGATCTCAATAAAAGATAGTGAAGCTGGCTCCACTTTCCAAGATGAGGCCTGTTGACTAGTCAGTCAAGGAGGCAAAGAGTCCTTTTAAGTAAGGGATTATAGCATCAGGTAGATTTCATAATGGCTTGTTTTTCCCTTTTCTCTTTCAGGCTAAATTATGGTTGTTTAAAGACTCATATATACCATGTAAATACCATTTAAAACATGATTGATAGGATACATATATGAATCTGCTAGCAGTGAAATTAATACCTAATAAACACATTGATAAAAAAAATGTAAATGTGATTAAGGAAGAATCATCACTTCCTGAGAACTACAAAGTACTTTAAAAGAAAGAAAAAAAAATTGTCGAAGTGGTCTTATAATTGTGCAGGAGTAGTCAATGAAAAATAGCTTTATATAGTAAAAATTATATGGTTTGAGACCACAAAAAATAATGGTATGAGACCCCAAGTAAAATCCATACTTGCATGCTGCAAATTAAAATCAACCTCTATTTTTTTTAACTAACACGATTTTTGAAAATGTTTAATAACCTATTCAAAGATAAACTCATTCTAAGAACAAATTGTCTGAATGAAGCTACTGCCCTGCTATCTGCAAGTGGTTGATGCATAGAGAATTCACAGCATTCATGTATGCCTGGATCATCAAAAGGATCAATCAGCCTCTGAAAGCTTTTGAAATTGCTTTCATTTCTTTGTCCTGGGGACATGAGGATGAGCTGGGGTGCAGTGAGATAATTGTAATGGAATTTTCCCCTCATAGGCTAAGAATTCACCTTAGAAATTAGTAGATTCTTTTTTTATTGGATATTTTATTTATTTACATTCCAGAGGCCATCTCCTTTCACCATTTCCCATCCCTAGAAAATCCCTATCCCATCCCCCCCTCCTCCTTTTTGCTTTTATACCATTTTAATTACATACAGGTATTAAGGTCAGTTCTAGGTTGAAAAACTAGTAATACAATACATGCAAATACTCGAGAAACAAACAAGACAATAAACATAAATAGTCAAAGAACAAGCAAGGCAATAAACAAATGTCTGTGATCACTCTTGTGATCATTGCTTCTAAGGACTTATCAGGATGACCAAACTATTGATCCTACTTTCCTGTCCTAGCCCAAAGTCATTTTCATGTCGGAAGCCTACTTCCTTGTTCTAGCCTAAAATTTATATTTCTGCCTGAAATTACTTCTTTGTTCTAGTCTAATGTCAGATTCCTGCCTGAAGCCCACTTCCTTGTCCTTGGCCAATGTCATATTTCTGCCAAGCAGCCCATTTCCTTGTCCTTGGCCCTTGTCAGATTCTTGCCAAGCAGCCCCAAAGGCTCTTTGCCACTCCCCTTTTTTATTTCTTAAACAAGACTGGGCCTGTCT